>NC_085045.1:795988-822296 GCF_963692335.1 Osmerus eperlanus | reverse complement strand
AGTACACAGAACACTGAAATTCTTTTGGGCAAACACGATTTAATTAAACAAAACAGAAGCCTTTTCTTTTTTTGCTCTAATTAAGTACTAAACGTGATAATGAGATGTACTGCACACTAATATCCATGATATCTATTCACAGTGATTAGGACAGACATGCAAGCCAAACAGACAGCTACACCCAAGCACACGTCCTTAACCACAGCCAGCGGCGCCAGTTAAAGCAGGCTGCCGGCCAGCTAGCTAGCATACAGCTAGCTTGTTAGCCGGCCAGTTAGCATATTTCTAATTCATTAGCCTCAGAGAGGGTGAATGGAGCTGTCAATTAACAATGAAGGGGAAACAGAATAACATTCATAGAAGAGTAAACGAGTTTGGCTGTGACAGAGAAGTCTTGATGGTCCTTCCGGCAGCAGTTGTACATTTGTTTTTATTTATGGTAACCAAGTTTCAACTCTTCTAATCTATAAACTGTAGAAAGGCTACTTAAAACCATTCAACAAACATTCGAGGAGATGACTCCACCAGGCTCCATGTTGTCTGTCACGGTGAACATCGCCTTAATTGTGTCTGAATACACAAACGGAGGCACCCGACTGATTAAACAGAAAAGCAACCATAACAGTCGCCTCTGAATGGGAGCGGCCTTTCTGCCACACACAGGTTCCTCTCTGGCGGTTTGGAGGCCAATCCAAACCCTGTGACATGTAGGTGGGGACAAAAGCCTCTTTGTGACTCGGCGCTGCATATGGCTGCGTTTCCCAAAGGGTCATTAGGGGAACAAGTCAGTCAGAAAGACGAGCGAGTCGCATTGATCTGGAGCTCTGCATGAGCACCACGGACTCCCCTCCATCTCTCTCTCTCTCTCTCTCTCTCTCTCTCACTCACTCACTCACTCACTCACTCACTCACAAACACACACCCACACACACACATACATACATACACACACACACCCACACACACATACACACTTTGAGAAATAAGAGAATAGAAGCAACATAGTATTTCCACACCTGCATGTTTTATTGGGTAAAATGCAACAGTTTATAAAGAACCACTTTTCTAAGCAACTTGAGCGAGTTGATTATTGATTTCTAAACGTAATTAGTATTGAATCGAGTGGGGTAGGTGTGGGCTAAGGTGAGTGATTGTGTGGGGTAGGGTGGGGTGGGGTAGTGGTGGGGTAGGTGTGGGCTAAGGTGAGGGATTGTGTGGGGTAGGGTGTGGTGGTTTGGGGCGTTCTCCCAGGGTCAGCGTGTGAGAGGGTCTGCTGCTCTCTACTGCCCCCCCTGGAGCAGTCTGGGGATGTCCTAGAGGGGAGGGAGGGAGAGAGAGGGGGAGATATTAAACCCGATTGGTCTCTGTGTGGGCGCCAGGGCAAGTGATTGGTCCTGAGACCAAAACACGCCGCCAGCCAATGGAATCGCATGTGGTACTCACTATGAGCTGGTGCTGCGTGGCAGACTCCATGAGGTCCTGCAGCAGAGGATGCTGGGATAGGAGGGAGAAGGGAGCCTCTGCATCAGGCTGGAGGCCCAGATCTCTGAAAACCCTCACCAGCTCCTGAAGACAGGGGGTGAAAGAGGAGAGGGGAACAGACTGTAATCCTGCTAAGATAAACCTGCCTTCTCCACATCTGCAGTCATGATAAAACAGAAGAGGGCTGCTTGATTCGGCTGCCTGGTGCTCCCTACCTCCCGGTGCTCCTCCTCAGGGCTGAGCAGACGGGGCTGGAAGCGGCTGTACCGCGCGGCGCGGCCTGCCCCGTGACACACCACCCTGAGCAGCGCCCCGACGGACACGCCCACCTCGCCCTCCTCCTCCTCCTCCTCCTCCACTGCCTCGCTCACTCCTTCCTCCAGGCAAGGTACTGACTGCACACACACACATACACACACACACACACATGAACACACACAAGCACACACAGAGCCCAATAGTTACGAGGTGAATTAGATTTGTGTCACCGTGCCACCCTGACTGGGAGCCCTGACGGGGGTAGGGGTCACCTTGAGCAGCCTGGAGAAGGAGGGGTGGGGCAGGGCCCGGCCCAGCACCACGCTGAGCGCCCTGGTGAAGCCCTGGGGGGGGTCTGGGTGGGCGGACATGTACAGCAGCATCCTGACGTAGTCCAGACGGGGAGGGGTGGACGAGCCGTCCGAGAACAGCCGGAAGAAGAACTGGGGAGGGGGGAGAGGAGAGAGGAGGGGTCAGGTCTTTTTTGTCACTGGTGGTGGTGTGTGTGTATAGGTGTGTGTACCTTGTGCAGGTGGGCCAGGCGGTTGTAAGGTAACGGTTCTGACTGGTCTTCAGGGGCGGGCAGGGAGCGCACAGCAGGGAACCACAGGTCAGTCTGACACACACACACACACACGTTGCCATCAGACTGCTGGATATATATGTTGTGTGTCAGTCATGTTGTATGTTAGCTATACTGGGCGTTAGCTATGTTGTGTGTTAGCCACGTTAGCCTCCCCACCTGCAGGTAGCGCTCCTCCATGACGTATCCCGTGCCCTGGGCGTCAGCCATCTTGAAGCGCTGCAGGGTGTCCAGGAGCTGGGCCAGCGAGGGGCGGGGCCAGGGCAGGGCGGAGCTTAGCAGGAACTGGCGCCAGTCCAGCATAGCGCTGTTCTGGGTTACCATGGAGACCAGCTCAGCTAGCTGGACACACACAGTTAGCATGGAGACCAGCTTAGCTAGCTAGACACACACAGGTGAGGGTGTGGAGGAGATGGGGCACACACACACACACACACAGGTGAGGGTGTGGAGGAGATGGGGCACACACACACACAGGTGAAGGTGTGGAGGAGATGGGGCACACACACACACACAGGTGAGGGTGTGGAGGAGGTGGGGTACCTGGGGCTGGGACAGCAGCATCCAGGGCTCTGGCAGGGCGTCCCCTCCCAGGTCCAGACAGGTGAGGTCCTGGAGCACCTCAGAGAACTGCTCCCCAGACACCACACCTGGAGTGACGGTGTGTGTGTGTATGTTTCAGTGTGTGTGTGTCGGTGTGTGTGTGTATGTTTCAGTGTGTGTGTGTGTGTGGTCTCACCTGAGGGCGCCACCTGCTGCAGCTGATGCAGCAGGGCGTGTAGCTGCCTCAGACTCAGGCTGCCGTCCAGGGGCTCCTCTAGGGGGGCCGGCTGGGGGGGCGGCGGGGGACTGGCCACCACGCGCAGGTCTCCGTCCACCCAGAAGTCTGTTTTCTCCAGCACCAGCTCATTAGGCAGCGGCGAGCCCGCCTCGATCTGGTGACGGACAACCTCCGCCAGCTGGTCGATGCTGGGGGGCACACACACACACAGACGTAAGTACACACACACACATGTAAGCACACACACACACACACACACAACCACTCTAAGCTGTTGTTTTCAGCCCTGACACCTGGCCCTGCCCACCTGGTCATCTCAGACAGGAAGCGGGCTCCAAGCCAATCCTGCATAGCCTTGAAGGCTTGCTCCGCCCCCTTCTGCAGGCTCCGTAGCACCACGAGAGCACACGCACGAATCAGATCCACACGCACCTTCACTGCTGCTTCTGAGAGAGAGAGAGGTAGAGACAGACAGAGAGAGAGGGAGGTAGAGAGAGGTAGAGAGGAAGGGAGAGAGAGAGGGAGGTAGAGACAGACAGAGAGAGAGGGAGGTAGAGAGAGGTAGAGAGGAAGGGAGAGAGAGAGGGAGGTAGAGACAGACCGAGAGAGAGGGAGGGAGAGGTAGAAAGAGAGAGAGAGAGGTAGAGACAGACAGAGAGAGAGAGAGGGAGGGAGAGGTAGAGAGGGAGGGAGGGAGAGAGAGAGAGAGAGAGAGGGAGGTAGAGACAGACAGAGTGATGGAGTCAGCAGTCGAGAGAACAGAATATTTTAAATTTCAGCCTCCCAGTCAGGAGAGTCGAAGGAGAGAGACAGAGAGAGGCAGAGAAAGAGAGGCAGGTAAAGGCAGAGAAAGAGAGGCAGGTAAAGGCAGAGAAAGAGAGGCCGGTATAGGCAGGTAGAAGTAGAGGCAGCGTGTACCTTCGTGTTGCAGTGCGGCTGCATACTCTTGTCTGATCCTGGCCCTCAGCGCTAGCCGTAGCATCACCTCCGACTCCCCCTTCAACAGAGGGGCAGGGGGGGGGCTGGGCTCCTCTACCGGGGAGGGGGGGCCTGGGGGAGGAGAGGAGGAGAGAGAGCGAAGAGAGGAGAGAGGAAGGAGGAAAGAGGATTCCCAGTTACACACATACAGAACAGAGGCTCCTGAAGTGAATAGACCACCTCCCCACTAGAGCACCTCCCCCAGCACCTCCCCCAGCACCTCCCCCAGCACCTCCCCCAGGACCTCCCCCAGCACCTCCCCCAGGACCTCCCCCAGGACCTCCCCCAGGACCTCCCCCAGCACCTCCCCCAGCACCTCCCCCAGCACCTCCCCCAGCACCTCCCCCAGGACCTCCCCCAGCACCTCCCCCAGCACCTCCCCCAGGACCTCCCCCAGCACCTCCCCCAGCACCTCCCCCAGCACCTCCCCCAGCACCTCCCCCAGGACCTCCCCCAGCACCTCCCCCAGCACCTCCCCCAGCACCTCCCCCAGGACCTCCCCCAGCACCTCCCCCAGGACCTCCCCCAGCACCTCCCCCAGGACCTCCCCCAGGACCTCCCCCAGCACCTCCCCCAGCACCTCCCCCAGGACCTCCCCCAGGACCTCCCCCAGCACCTCCCCCAGGACCTCCCCCAGCACCTCCCCCAGCACCTCCCCCAGCACCTCCCCCAGGACCTCCCCCAGCACCTCCCCCAGGACCTCCCCTAGCACCTCCCCCAGCACCTCCCCCAGCACCTCCCCCAGCACCTCCCCCAGCACCTCCCCCAGCGTGGTGGTGCGTCGCTCCTCCTCTACCTTTCTTCTTCCCTGTCTTCTTCTTGTCCTTGTCTCCGTCTGGCGGGAGGGCGGAGGCCTGGGACGGCCTCTGGAGCCTCTCTCTCTCCTGCTGCCTCTGCACCTCCTCTCCCTCCTCCACCTCGCGCTGCTGCGCCTCCACACACACCTGCTCCCTCACACACCACACACACACCACACACACACACCACACATACACACACACACACACACCACACACACACCACACATACACACACACACACACACCACACACACACACACACACCACACACCACACACACACCACACACACACCACACACACACCACACACACACACCACACCACACACACACATGAGCCAGCATTTAAAAATGTAGAATTCATGTGAGCAGCCCCACCCCCTCCACACGCAGAGAGAGAGCGTACGATGTTGTTGATGGCAGCGAGGGCGGTGCTGTAGATGTGCTGCAGGGTCTTGTCCTCAGGGTCGTGGGCGTTCCTCTGCCTGGACGAGCTCTCTGTAGAGAGGGGCCTCCGGGAGATCAGGGGCACCCTGGGGCAGCACGGGGTCAGAGGGCAGAAATTACACACACCAGGATATACACTTGACTGGTACTGTATCTTCCTCGCTCTCTCTCTCTCTCTGTCTCTCTCTCTCTCTCTCTCTCTCTCTCTCTGTCTCTCTCTCTGTGTGTGTGTCTCTCTCTCTGTGTCTCTCTCTCTGTGTCTCTCTCTCTCCTCCTTACACTTGTGTTTTCTTCTTCTCCTCTCCTTCGTGCTCCTTCTTGCTCCCGGCGCTCTTGGAGCCTCTCTCAGCGCTGCAGACAGAGAGAGAGACAGAGAGAGAGATAGAGACAGACAGAGACAGAGAGACAGACAGACAGACAAGACATCGTCACAATCATCCAACCCCCCCCCCCCTCCTCCCCTCCCCTCCTCCAGCACCTGTCAGACCCTCCCCTCCTCCAGCACCTGTCAGACCCTCCCCTCCTCCAGCACCTGTCAGACTCCTCCAGCTCAGCCAGATCCAGAAGAGGGAGGCAGGTGAAGTCTGGCCCGGTGTCAGGCAGCACGTCTTGGTACATGCCAGCGTAGTAGTCCCTGAGCAGGAACACCGAGTCCTGGAACCTGTCCACCTCCACCTGCAGGGCAGCACAGAGTGATCATGTGATCTCATGCAGCAGGAAGTGATCATATGATCTCATGCAGCAGGGTGATCATGTGATCTCATGCAGCAGAGCGTGATCATGTGATCTCATGCAGCAGAGTGATCATGTGATCTCATGCAGCAGAGCGTGATCATGTGATCTCATGCAGCAGAGTGATCATGTGATCTCATGCAGCAGAGCGTGATCATGTGATCTCATGCAGCAGAGCGTGATCATGTGATCTCACGCAGCAGAGCGTGATCATGTGATCTCACGCAGCAGAGCGTGATCATATGATCTCATGCAGCAGAGTGATCATGTGACCTCATGCAGCAGAGAGTGATCACGTGATCTCATCTCAAACTCTCCACCACTGAGCTAGTCTTGCCCCCAAACATTCAAACAATATGACAGCAAATTACCAAAACCATAATAATTAATAAGCATAAAATATCAAATCAAAACCCGTTTTCTGGTCCTAGGACGGTGGTGGTCTCACCTGCATCAGGGTGGAGTAGTGGTTGATCAGGATGCCCGTGTGGTCGTCAAGCCAACCGTCGCCCATGACGACCGCCCTCTCCTGCCCCGCCTCCTCCCGGCGGCGGTCACAGATGTCCCACAGGCGCTCTAGGAGATCCTGCAAGCGGATAGGACGAGAGGGCTGTCAATCACAGGAGTCGTTTGACGTGGCGATGAGGATGAGTAAAGTGTGTGTGTCTGTGTTTGTGTGTGCGTCTCTGCCTGTGTGTGTGTGTGTGTGTTACGTCGAGGCGCTGATGCAGCTCAGCCTTGGTCTCCTCGTCAGGTCTCATGTCGTCAGGAAGGCTGTTGAAGTCCTGCTGCCACTGGCTAACAAACTCCTGCTTCAGGTCAGGACGACACAGGAACTGCTTGTACTCCTCTCTACGCACACACACACACACACACAGTTACCATGGCCTGAACGCAAGTGTGTAACTCCTGCATTGTGTGTGTGTGAGCTCCAGACCTGATGTTGAACAGGTGGTGTATGATGACGATACGTTCTCGGCGCAGGTTCTGCATCACCGTCTTGATGTTGGACACGTACGCCTCGCACACGTTCTCCCAGTGGGGAACCAGGAAGTGGGGGGTCTCCTGAGAGGAACAAGGGTTAGCTGGGGGGGGGGGGGGGGACATTACTGTATGCTCACGGGACATAGGGAAGGACGTACGTAGATGGTGCCAGAGGTGAATGAGAGAGAGATAGAGAGAGAGATGGAGAAGAGAGAGGAGAAGTTTAGAGGGAGAGGTTGAGTTCCTGAGTTCTGGTTCCTGTCACCTCAGGTAGGGGTTCGTCTACGTAGACCCAGTCAGCAGAGCTGGGGGGCTCCGAGGGGCTGGCCTTACCCCCACAGGAACTCGTCACGGACAACTTCCTGGCACCTCCTATTGGCCGGGAGAGATGTCCATCAAATCTCCTACTAGCAGACAGAGCAGCTAACCAGGTTGGTGTTAGTGAAGCTAGCAGCAGGTTGGTGTAGTGTCGCGGTTGTACCTTTGGGGGAACGTGAGGTGGATTTCTTCACGGCCACCGTGGATTCGCTCGACTCTGTAGCGCCCTCTTGTGGCTGGGGGTGGAGTTGCAGCTGGGTGGAGGAGCCGTCTAGCGGGTCCTCCTGTGGCTGGGGGTGGAGCTGAGTGGAGGAGCTGTTTGGGGTGCCCTCTTGTGGCCGGAGGTGTAGCTGGGTGGAGGAGGCATCTGAAGTCTTCTCACCATCTAACCCCACATCCTCCACTGGTGGTCGGTGATCCATAATCATAATGATATTATAATTACCGATCCATAATCATAACAACATCCTAATGCCCTTAACACACACAGCTGTGTTCACATACAAACAAGAGACAGAGTAGATGACCTCACACGGTAAACATCGTACCGTTCTCAGGTTGGGTCGGGCGTTTGAACAGCACAGCCTCCACCCTCCTAAAGAGCTCCCTCTCCTCTAGCTCGGCGTCGATGCGGACTAGAATGCTTTGCTTCCCAGAGAACCACTTCTCCAGCTTGGGCCAGGTGTCCTGGAAGGATGTGATCCTGGAGAGCAGGTAGGGAAGGGTCGGGTCGGGTGATACTGTGCACAGTGTCTGTCTGGAAGGTTTTAAGTGGATGTGTGATACAGTACCCTGCGTTAGGTTTCTTGCTGCCCACCTGTGTTGAATCTGCTTTTTCTCCAGGCTCTTGTCCCTGATGGTGAGGGGCTGGGCCCGGGCCTGGGCCTGGGGCTCGGCCTGGGCCTGTCTGGGGCTCTCAGCAGGGTCTTTTGGGGCATCACCTCCCAGGCGATCCCTGCTCTCCTCCTCACCTACAAAAACACCACCTCAGTCTCCACTCAACACCTTCACACTCCCACATCCAGAAGCATCGCTCCCAGCTGCCACCTACAGGCCTGTCTGGCGGCACGCTTCAGGATCTGGTCGTCCGACACGTCCAATAGCAGCACCAGGTCCAGGACGGGGGTGGGAGGGGGCGGGTCTTTGGGTGCATTGGGTTCGAGTGCCAGGCTGGGGGGCTTCTTCTTCTTCTTGTCCTTGTCCAGAGAGTCTGCTCCGCCCAGGGCTGCTCCGCCCAAGGCCGCCTCCAGCAGCCTGGCCTGGGCCACGCTGACCGGCACCCCGTCCAGGACCCAGCCCACGTCCGCTGGCACCCCCCTGAACAAACAACAAACGCTTAGTCTCATCTGAGGGTTTAGCTTGGTTATGCTATGCTATGGTTTTTGGGTGCATTTGGATCGACAGCCAGGCCGTACTTGATGGCGTGTGCTACAATGTCAATGAGGAGCTCGTCAGGGACGGCTTTGCCCTTCCTCAGGACCCGTTCCACTGCCCCGCCCTGCTGGGCCAACGCCGACAACTGGGGGATGGGAGGGGGTCGAAATTGAACTTTTTTTAAATTTGTATTTATTTAGTCTAATTCAGTGTCTGTGTTCAGAGAAGTCCTTCCATCCATACATCAATGAATAACATGTTATTTCTATTTATCTCTTTTCCTTTCTATCTTGCTTTCATTCTTTCATCAGCTTGCTAGCTCATCCATCCATCCCTTCTTTCCACAGGTGTTGCAGGAGACATTGTTCCGACCTCACTTCCTGTCTGCATCTCGCCAGTCCGATACGCCATAAGAGCTTCCTGCACCAGATTGTTGGCCGACAGGATGTGGACGTCATGGACTAGAGGTCAAAGGTCAGAGAAGGGGTCAGAATTAGAACAGAACAGCACAATATAACCATATTGTTCAACCTGGAGAGACTAGTGTGTGGTGAAGGATAGAGGGAAGATCACATGAATAACTAGACTTACAGAACCAGACAGATTAGTAATCTACTGTGTTTTGGGATGATGACTAGTGATCAATTTCCGTGTCATTGTATATGAATCCAACCAGAAACAGAACAAGCATCGACCAACCCTGTGTGGTCCTTTCCCACAAAGAATTTTAATCCCCCCCACGCTGGATTTAATCCTAGACTGTGTCCGTGAATCGGTCGTGTTTACCTTGAGCGATGTGTTTCAGACAGGTGGTCTTCCCAGAGAAGAGTTTCCCCAGCACACAGGCTCTGAGGGGGTGGCGGGGGCCGCAGGAGGGGGGCGGGGCGGGGGGGGCGGGCGGGCACACCATGCTGGTCAGCCGCATGACCACATGACCCAGGATGTTGTTGTTGGGGGGCGGGGCCTTGGGCTCCCCGGCAACCTCGGGCCACGCCCACTCCCCTGTCATGGTCTGGTGGACAAGGTGAACAATACAAATGTCACGATTGATTTTTCTAACAACTTTTTACTTTCACTATATTACTATTGCATACATAAATTTTTTCGGCTACAATTTTTCTGTGTACATTTTTTTGGGCTCAAATTTTTCGGAACTGAATTTCACCATTCTAATTTGAGCAGCTTCAATTTTAGAACCTTGAGTTTTTGGATCAGATTTAGTTTCTCCTTCAGACCGTGTACTCATCGTAGTCCTGCTGGTTGAGGATGTGTATCTTCTCCATCTCCAGCAGCAGCTGTGGGCTGGGGTCAGAGGTCAGCGGGGGGTCAGAGGTCAGCAGGGGGTCAGAGGTGTTCAGGTCCTGGGTGGCTGGGTAGAGAGGCTTCCCACAGAACAGCAGCTCCTTCCACTCACTCATCAGCTTGGCTGGGATCAGACTGGGGGGCACACACACACACACACACATACATTTACAACTGGGAAGACCCAGCACACGTGATCACACACACTCCAGCGACTGATTGAGAACTAGGTCAGCATTTAATGTGCTGATTACCGGGGCCTTCATAAATACCACCCATGACTTGATTATAATGGTGATGGGTGATTAATATTGAAGTAGTGACAAGGTGATTTCTTTGGAGTAACTGCCTCTTCCATGTTAGCCATAATAGCTGGTGTTCTGGTGACATGTATTTTCCAGGTGTTTTATTTTTGGAATTATCATTGTGATTTATTTTTGGAATTATCATTGTGATTTATTTTTGGAATTATCATTGTGATTTATTTTTGCTCACGAGACAAACCAGACATACTTGGTGTTATGCTTATTTTATTTAACACACTTGGTTAATCAGGTTCACGATATCCCAGAAATGAACCCCCCCCAACAAACCTGGCAACCCCCACCCAAACCTGGCAACCAAAACGCCTGGCAGAGCTAAACAGGGATATGTATTAACATTCACACTCAGATGAAGGCTTAACTTTGACACGTCAATGTTTCCAAATATCGAGGACTTTATTAAATTATTATATACTGTTAAATAATCCTCCGAACATTTTCAGTTCACCTCTGAAAACATCCATGGCCACATTTCATACTGAATTGAGTTTATGTAATATCAATAAATACATCATTGAATAAATATACGGAGATAGAGAGACAGGTTGAGAGAGATAGGGTGACAGGCTGAGAGAGAGACAGGGTGAGAGAGACAGGGTGAGAGAGAGATAGGGTGAGAGAGACTGGGTGAGAGAGAGACAGGCTGAGAGAGACAGGGTGAGAGAGAGAGGGTGAGAGAGACAGGGTGAGAGAGAGACAGGGTGAGAGAGAGACAGGCTGAGAGAGACAGGGTGAGAGAGACAGGGTGAGAAAGAGACAGGGTGAGAGAGAGACAGGCTGAGAGAGACAGGGTGAGAGAGACAGGGTGAGAGAGACAGGGTCAGAGAGACAGGGTCAGAGAGAGACAGGGTGAGAGAGAGACAGGCTGAGAGAGACAGGGTGAGAGAGAGACAGGGTGAGAGAGACAGGGTGAGAGACACAGGGTGAGAGAGAGACAGGCTGAGAGAGACAGGGTGAGAGAGACAGGGTGAGAGAGAGACAGGCTGAGAGAGACAGGGTGAGAGAGAGACAGGGTGAGAGAGACGTACTTTCCTGTGAGGAGACGGTACTCGCCAACCTTGGTCGCCAGGTCCACAACCTGCTGCAGCACTTCCTGGCAGATGACGAAGTGCTTCCTGTAGCGTGACTCCGCCCTCTGGGCCGCCATCCTATCGTGGAGCTCGATCTCCCTGCGGTTCTCCTCAGCGTAGTCCAGAACAGCCTGCCTGGCCAGGGCCTAGCCCCGCAGCACAGCACACACTCAGAACGGTTCTAGGTTCTAAGCTATTTTAATTACAATGTGTCCACAGAAGCTTTCATCCAAAGCGATGGGCAGAGGGATGAATCGAACCTGCGACCTACATCTCCAGTCAAATGCTCTAACCACTGAGCTACTCCCAACCCAGAAACAATCTCCTACAATCACAGGTGACTACAAGACAAAACAGTGGGACACAACTTGACATGGCTAGATATCACCAGAATAGGTTGAGGAATACATGCTAGTCATGTATCTATATCCTGGTCACGACAGTGTACCATAGGACTTACACAGCTTCTACCTCTACAACACAGATCCTGAGCTGGGTAAGACCCTCTACTTCCTCACTACGGGAAGCTAAGCTACACCAGAGACTTTCCTACCTTCTCTCTAGCTCTCCCTGGTGGACATGAAGTTCTACTCTCTCTGTCTATGTTTACTACACCTCCATGCCCTGTTCCTCTAAGACAACAACCTTCCCTCCACAGAGAGTTAAACCCAGTGACCCAGGAGGTTTCCTGACTCCCTAGCTCCCCCTAGGGGCGGGCAGGCTTGGTGCTGATCCTGGTGGTCCTGGTGTGTCTCACCGCCTCCCTCTCCAGCGCCTCCTGGAAGTCCCTCTCCCTCTGCTCCTGGTGCTGCTGCTCGCGGAACACGCGGTTCTGCCGCAGAACCTCCTTCTGGGAGCGCAGCTGCATGAGCTGCACTGCGAGGCGGCGCTCCTGCTGGGACTGACGCGTCAGTCGCTCCACCAGCTGCTCCTCACGCAGCGCCTCCTGGTGGAGGGAGGAGGAACAGCAGGAGGGGAGAGGAGAGAGGAAGAGAGGAGTGGAAGGTGGGAGAGGGGAGGAGAAGAGGAGACGGGAGTATGAGAGAAATTAGAAAATGAGAAACCAAGTGAAAGCAGAGAGAAGAGGCCAGAAGAAGAGGTGGATGGTGGAGCAGGAGGGTGGAGCAGGAGGGTGGAGCAGGAGGGTGGAGGCAGTAGGGTGGAGGCAGGAGGGTGGAGGCAGGAGGGTGGAGCAGGAGGGTGGAGGCAGGAGGGTGGAGGCAGGAGGGTGGAGCATGAGGGTGGAGCATGAGGGTGGAGGCAGGAGGGTGGAGGCAGGAGGGTGGAGCAGGAGGGTGGAGGCAGGAGGGTGGAGGCAGGAGGGTGGAGCAGGAGGGTGGAGGCAGGAGGGTGGAGCATGAGGGTGGAGGCAGGAGGGTGGAGGCAGGAGGGTGGAGCAGGAGGGTGGAGGCAGGAGGGTGGAGGCAGGAGGGTGGAGGCAGGGTACCTCCTGGGCCTCGTGGGCGCTCAGCTGTTCCACCAGGACCTTGCTGCGTCTCCTCTCCCTCTGTTGCCGTGCCGACGCGTCCTCCTCCAGCCTACGCCGGATCTCCTGGATGTACTGGCTGGTGGCCTGGGCCGCGAGCCCCACCGAGGGCCTGCCTGCCTGGGACTGCTGCCCTCCGCCTGCACCCTCCCTGGAGAGGAGGAACTGCTGCTGGGGGCTGGGGAGGGGGAGAGAGGGGGAGGGAGGGGGGAGAGAGGGGGAGGGAGGGAGGGAGGGAGGGGGAAGAGAGGCGTCCGTTTGAGGTTAATGTCGCTTTGGAGAAATGTGTTTGTCGTATGTATGGCTGTGCTGAGTTCTGGGGTGGGGGGGGGGGGTGGAGAGGGGGTCATGGTGAGGGTGTTGGGGGTGGAGAGGGGGTCATGGTGAGGGTGTTGGGGGTGGAGAGGGGGTCATGGTGAGGGTGTTGGGGGTGGAGAGGGGGTCATGGTGAGGGTGTTGGGGGTGGAGAGGGGGTCATGGTGAGGGTGTTGGGGTACCTTAAGGAGGAAGTGGCACCTCTAGCAGGAGAGAGCTTCTTCCTGTTCTTCTCAAACTGGGCGATCTCCACCTGGACCTTCTGCAACGAGACCCGTCGTGGCACTCAGTCAAAACTTTCTGATGTGTTTAGGAGCTGGGTCTGAACAACCCAGAAGCATGTGTTTAGGCGTTGGGCCTCCTGTGTCTGACCCTGACCCCTGACCTCCTGACCCTGACCCCTGACCTCCTGACCTGGGCTTCCTGCCTCCGACGTTGCTTCTGGCGTTTCTCCTGGGCCTTCAAGGACAGGCTAGGAGGAGGCCGGGGAATCTGGACCACGGCCGTCTGGATACGAGACATGATCTCCATCTGCCTCCGGCGAGCCAGGCGATGCTGCAAACACACAGGGTCAGTACAGGTGAGAGGGGCTCTGTGTGTGAGCGTGTGAGTGTGTGTGTGAGTGTGTGTGTGTACCTTCTCAATGTCCTGCAGCCTGATCTCCTCCTGAATCGCCTGGCGTTTCTGCTCGTCCACCAGCTGTGAGGCGAGCGAGCGGTCGTACATCTCCAGACCTTGCTGTTCGTACTGCAGAGCGATCTTCTGCAGCTTCAGGTCTGCCTCTCTCTTCACCACCGTCTTCAGTCGCTGTGTGGACGCAGGACGCGCTGGCTCAGACCCACATTCCACACACTCTAGTTCTAGGCTCAGACCCACATTCCACACACTCTAGTTCTAGGCTCAGACCCACATTCCACACACTCTAGTTCTAGGCTCAGACCCACATTCCACACACTCTAGTTCTAGGCTCAGACCCACATTCCACACACTCTAGTTCTAGGCTCAGACCCACATTCCACACACTCTAGTTCTAGGCTCAGACCCTCCCTGCCCGTCGGTGTTGCCCCTCACCTCAGAGTAGATGGCGGCCTCCACGCGGTGCAGCACTCCGGTGGCGGCGGGGCGCATGGTTTCCATGGCGGTGCCGGTGACCCCGCTCTTCTTCTTCTTCTGCAGCAGGATGTAGAGCTGGTAGAGCAGCTGCGTGGCAGCACCACGTCGCTCCTGCATCACCGCCCGAGCCACCGTCAGGTCAAAGGGCACGCCTAGGAGCTGCAGGGTGGGCTCTACGCGGGTGAAGTTGTTCAGCTTGGAGGTCGCGGTGCTGGGAGCCGGCGTGTGTGTGTGTGTGTTGGAGGGGAGAAGAGGTGGGGTACAATGTATTTATAATCTGATTGTCTAAAACATTTGCTGTAAAGTAGGTTGATTACCTAGTTCGGTGGATTTGAGACAGTTTTACGACCTTCTGTTATCTTGGCCTAGATATCTTTACTCTACAAGGAAGGTTTGAATTGATTTTGATTGATTGATCTGATGAACTAGCGTCACTGTGTCCAATCCCGACCGGTTTTTAGTAGTTTACAGCGGGATTGGACACAGTGACGTTACCTGCTCTTTAGGAACTGATCGAAATCCTCCTGGAGCTGGTATTTGTGCAGCACCTCTCCGATAAGATACCCATTGGCAAAGTCCCTGGAAACGGATCTTGGTTCTGCAAAGAAACAAATCGTCATTTACAGAAATCTATTAAACTTCACAAGAAAGTGAAAACACATTTAAGCCAAATGACGATGGTGGTATGTCTGTGTTAATAATAATGCAATTGTGACCAATTGACTGTCCATTACAGACTTGCTAACTAGCTACACTGGGTTAGACAAACCGGCATTGCATCCCACTCACCGATGGATTTTGACAGCCGCAGTTCTGAATTCAACCATCTGCATAATATATCCGACATTTTTTATCTTCTTGTTCGGGTCTGTGTATCAAAATAATATCGAACTACATATGGCAGATGTAGTACACTTGTAGCTAATCATAAATGACTCTTCTTCTCGCTAATGATGGTGTAAAACAAAACCACAACCAAGGGCAACGAAGTCAGAGTTCCCGTCGGAGCGACGTTGCCATGGTGACGTGTCAACTAAGGGAAGGCGGAGGAGGAGGGTTTTATCAGTTTCTAGTTGGTGTTTTTCTACCTACTTTATCCTGAGGGGAGAGATGACTACTTAGAAGTTTTCATCTAGGGGGACGTTGGTCTTTGCATGTTATTCTTACAGTTCGAAAGGCTACTGTACAGTTAGACTAACTTTCATGGCAGAACAGCCATGTATATTAAATGTGTATTAGCCGAATTGTGTATTTGAGTATTAAACACCTGTCTTTCTCGTAGGTGGCCTGAATATTGCTATATTTTCTGTTACTGTTACCCTGTGTGTCCACTACAGCGTGATAATGTTCACCATACGTTAATTACGCTGCTAAGTTTCGCTATGTTAAACCCTATGATAAAACCGAAGTTCAACATGTTATCAGAGCCTGTTTTACTCTATATTAGACATTCTCTGGTGTTATTCATATAAATGCAATACATCCTCCAACCATCGATGGCAGTAACACCAAGGCTACACCTGAAAGAGGGGCCTGAGGAGAGAGTTCCGGTCTGAGGGGCCTGAGGAGAGAGTTCCGGTCTGAGGGGCCTGAGGAAAGAGTTCCGGTCTGAGGGGCCTGAGGAGAGAGTTCCGTCAGAGCCTGTTTATATTAGACATTCTCTGGTTACGTTTTGAGGGGCCTGAGGAGAGAGTCCCGGTGAGGGGTCTAAGGAGAGAGTTCCGGGTTTGAGAGAGAAAAATATATATATGTTCAGTGCTTCTTGGTGGTCAGATGAAAGAGCGTCTTCTAGCTTTAGGATAATTCCGTGTTTGTGAAAACTTACATGGCAATAAAAACAAATTCTGATTCTGAATTTCAGTTAATATAATAAAATCACCGGAATGAGCATAAAAACTATGACAAAAACCACGTTCCGTAGGGCTGCGCTTTACCATCGCCATCTGGTGGTTTAATGTGAGAACTGCACTTGTAATTCACACTTTAAGCCAGTAGATGGCGGTATTGAAGCGCAGCCCAATCGTGGCATTTTAATAGTACCCCTTTAAAAACCGCTTCCATAGCGCTGTAATTTATTAGCTTCATTGGTAAAATTAATCTGCAATTAATGAAAGTATGAATTAGTCAATCATCGCTAAAAATATCATTCATATTTCAATTTTGAATTGTGAATTCAAAACCAACAAATTCGGTGCTTCCATAATAAACGACTCTACTCTTGGTGCAGCGCTCCAACATTTTATTGAATTGGCATCCCACATGCATAAAAAAATTAAATAGTTTAGCAGGCACTTTCTTCCAAAGCGACATATCATATTCCATCCTAGAGGGATATGATTTGGCACCGATTCAGGATGAGATCTTTACAAACACGCTACTGAAGTTGGATGTTTAGAAACGGACTTTAACTCAGCGTTCAGATGCGGTCATGACCATGACGGACAGGCGTCTGCACCAATAGCAGAACAATATGACACTCGTCGTCTTCCTCTCTTCATAGTCAGCCCGGAAGTGCTTTCTTGGAAAGAAGCTATCCAGATATTTGTCTGAATTGTATCCAATTTTACTTTATTTTATTGGAACATTTTTAACTATCTGCTTGTCGTTGATGCACGCGCGGGATATGCGAGTGCCGGTCCGAGGGGGGAGCACCGCGTGAACAGGTGAATCGATTTGAGAGCTTTTGCATCCACTGATCACAGGATGCTAACCAGCTAGCTTCTCTAGCTACTCAGCTGATCCAAGTAGCCTACACAACTACGAGAGCCGTAGCTAAAGTGGTACAGGGTTTTCTTTAGCATTATATGAAAATGTGTATCCGTAGCAAGCTCTAACAAAAAGCACGTTAAAGCAACGCAAAATTCTGCTCGCTCGCTGCTAATTCATGAATGATATAACTGGCTTTAAAGCGCAGACGATTGTGTCGCTCCTCCGCAGACAGTGTGGAATGTGAGGTTCCAAGGTTAGGAAACGTACTACAGCACTAGCTTGTCTCTCACTGGTGTCATTAGTTAGCGAAAACAACGAAATGTTTCATAATAATGCACGACTAGTCACCCCCCCTCCTCTCTTCCCAAACACACACACCGACCTCAGCTTGTTTAGATCAACAAACACAATTGTATGCTACTCGACGCTGTGCACATTAACACTCAGGACATCATTATTACCTTCAACATAAGTTGTTTATAAATTGTAGGCTATGCTTTAGAAAACGTAGTAGTTGCTATATTAACAGCTCATGTATAACTCATTAATAGCGTAGATGGTTCATGGTTAGTATAGATAGCTCCTGGTTCACATATTTATCTCTTAGTTTGCATAGATAGGTCATGTTTAGCATAGCTAGCTCCTGGTTAGCATTGATTCAGAGTACATCTCTTGTACGCTCTTAACGAAGGCAGTCGCATTTTATTTCCCTCTCCTCCCCCTGACCTTCCCTGCTTGCTTCCCTGCTTGGCTTCTATCGTATTGTCTAGTTATTCACGGAGAAATGCTCTGAAGTTTCAATCATTTGGATAGTTTTTGAAGATATTACTCAAAATCAAATACTACAAAAAGGAACAACCTGAGAGGACTGAAGCCCAAGGAGAACAGAAGTATTTTGGGCTGCCCTCCAAGACTGACCACAGGCAAGCAAACTAAAGCTTGTTCCCTGTAGAACTATGGCTTGTAATGACTGCAAACAACTTACTCAGAGGATAGTCGAACTGGAGCTAAGAGTCAGAACCCTCTTAGATATCAGAGAGACCGAAGACTTCATAGATTCCATGCTACCTAGCCCGGAGGCTAAGCTACCTGCCAATGAGCCACCCTTGGAACCAGCTTTCTCTCCACCGGCCGGTGGACCGGATGAGTCATGGCCTGCTCTCACAGAACTATCCATATTCTTCCAACAGATTTATCTACCCCTGTTTTATCTGTTAATACCCCACAGATGAAACTGGCCCTTCTAAATGTTAGATCACTAAATAACAAAACATTTCTAGTTAATGATCTGGTCAAAGAAAACAACTTAGACTGCATCTGTCTATCAGAAACCTGGCTAAACAATGACACGGCAACAGCAACTTTGATAGAAGCGTGTCCGCCTGATTACAGCTTTCACCAAGTTTCAAGGACATCAAAAAAAGGTGGAGGAGTCGCAGCTATTTTCTCCTCTAAACTGTTGTTCAAAATCACTGAGCTAGGTGAATTCACATCATATGAATATCTTGCTATAGAGCTCAAAACCGAATCAATACTTTTTGTTAT
Organism: Osmerus eperlanus; assembly: GCF_963692335.1. Taxonomy (NCBI): domain Eukaryota; kingdom Metazoa; phylum Chordata; class Actinopteri; order Osmeriformes; family Osmeridae; genus Osmerus; species Osmerus eperlanus. Next base: position 803,696 of record NC_085045.1, on the reverse strand, counting down.
TATATATCGGCCACCCAAGCACTCGCCAATATTCATACAAGAATTCTCTGAACTATTATCACTGTGTCACTAGATATGACAAAGTAGTTTTAAACAGAGACTTAAATATCCAAGTAAATAAAAAAGCAGACCCAAGAACTATTGAGCTCTTAAATCTCCTTGACAGTTTCAATCTAACTCAACACATAACAGACCCAACACACCGGCACGGAAACACACTAGATCTAGTGATAACAACTGGACTAAATATCAATAATATTTCAATAACTGATCTACCCCTCTCAGACCATCATTATATACTTTTTAATGTGGAAATTATCCTAACAAAAACCAAAAAAAGAATTCTTAGTCCATAGAAGATATTTAGACGATACAGCTATGATGACATTTTCTGAACAATTTGCTCTATATGAGCCGACTAACCATGATTGCTCTCTGAATGAAATGGTAGAGAACCTCAATGATGCACTATTATCTGTGTTAGACTCTGTTGCACCACTGAAAACCAAAAAGAAGTGCACAAGCATAACCTCCCCATGGCTGAGAAATAAAAATGTTAGTGAAACGAAAAGAAAATGCCGTGCAGCAGAGAGAAAATGGAGGAAAACAAAGATCACTATCCACTACAATATCTACAAAGATACACTAACCACCTATAACAAAACCATCCGTCTAGCAAGGAGAGAATATTTCTCCAACATTATTACACCTGACAGAAAGGTGATATACACCTGACAGAATGGTGATATACACCTGACAGAATGGTGATATACACCTGACAGAAAGGTGATATACACCTGACAGAATGGTGATATACACCTGACAGAAAGGTGATATACACTTGACAGAATGGTGATATACACCTGACAGAATGGTGATATACACCTGACAGAATGGTGATATACACCTGACAGAATGGTGATATACACCTGACAGAATGGTGATATACACCTGACAGAATGGTCAGTGTACTTCAGAACACTGCGCATTAGAGTGGACAGTGACTTTGTGGACAGTCTTGTGCCAGACTTGCATGTAGGATGCTAGGTGAGCCGTAGTCTACAGACCACCTTAGAGGTACTACGTTTGGGGTCCCATGCAGGCTTCCTTAGTCAGTCTAAACCCTGCTGTGTGTCTGTGTGCCCACAGTCCCAGTGCGTCCTCTATATGGGCCATCTCCTCTCCAAGCATGGCTACTGTGTGAAGGAGAGATCTCGTAAGCTGCACCACAGGAAGAAGGCGAGGAACTGCTTCCTGCGAGGGCCGTGCATGCTCTGCTTCGTCGTCCACGGCAACAGCGGGGGCCCCGACGACGACAAGAACGACCAGCAGGAGGCCAGCGGCGCCGGACGTTGCCACAGCAACAGCGAAAGCGGACATTGCCACGGCAACAGCGGCGGCGTGTCCGGAGTCGGGGTAGGAGCGTCGGCTGCCTCCAAACTAGCCGGCCGCTACGTCGCCCTCGCCTCGCCCCACGACTGCGCGAGGTTCCTGCTGTCGCCGCGGGAACTAGCCATCTGGGAGGGCCAGGGGCGGAGCCTGTTGTCGGGGGTGCCGGCAAAGCTGGTCCCGCCCCCCGGGCTGTTCCGGAGTGTGGGTGTGTCTGTAGCCGTTCCTCTCGCCCTGTCAGGACCCGGGAGCAGCGTGGAATACACTGACATGGTAACGAGGCCACGCAGGGGCATGCCAAACAGAGGAAATGTGATGTGTGTGTAACAGGAAGTGATGTGTGTGTTCCAGGTGTGTAACAGGAAGTGATGTGTGTGTGTTCCAGGTGTGTAACAGGAAGTGATGTGTGTGTTCCAGGTGTGTAACAAGAAGTGATGTGTGTGTGTTCCAGGTGTGTAACAGGAAGTGATGTGTGTGTTCCAGGTGTGTAACAGGAAGTGATGTGTGTGTGTTCCAGGTGTGTAAGAGGAAGTGTGCGGAGGTGCAACGCTGCACTCCCTGCAAGCAGCCGCGGTGTGCCTTCCCCTCCCCCGACGCAGGATTAGACAACGGAGGGACAGCGGCTGGAGGGCACTGCTCCTCCAGCCCTGGAACTGACCACTCCCACCTCTGCCCTCTCCCCTCCTCCTCCTCGTGCGCCGAAGGTTGCCAGGGAGACCCCTCTCACAGCTCCGATTCGTCTCCCAGCTGTCCGCATCACCACGACGACGGTTGCCATGGGAGGGGCTGCGATGCTGGGGACACGTCCAGCATCAATCATCTTCCGTCCTCCATACTGCTGAAGGTCTGGAACTATCATGAAGGAAATGAACTGGATTGAGGATGGCTGTAGCTCAGTGGTTGGCTAAATTAATACATTATGGTATGGATTGGTGATCATGACCTTGTATGAAACACGGTTGATTAAATGTGTGTGTGTGTGTCTCTGCCAGGTGTTCTCTCACCTGTCGGTGAAGGAGCGCTGTCTGGGTGCGTCCCTGGTGTGTAAGTACTGGAGAGAGCTGTGTCTGGACTTCCAGTTCTGGAAGCTGGTAGACCTGAGTGGTCTGCAGCAGGTGAGTGTCCTCAGGGCAGGGGCAGACAGGGGGCTAATGGGGGGGCAGACGGGGGGGCAGACGGGGGGGCAGACGGAGGGCAGACGGGGGGGCAGACGGGGGGGCAGAAGGGGGGCAGACGGGGGCAGAGATGACACTGATTCTTTCCTCTCTTCTCCTCTCTTCTCTTCTCCTTTCTTCTCCTTTCTTCTGCCCTCCTCCTCCCCCCCCTCCTCCCCCTCCTCCCCCCCCCTCCTCCTCCTCCTCCCCCCCCCTCCCTCAGGTGAACGATGACCTCCTGGTTCAGATTGCGTCTCGCAGGCAGAACGTGACGGAGCTGAACATCTCGGACTGTCGGGGTGTGCAGGACCATGGTGTGTGTTCTCTGGCGTCCCGCTGCCCCGGCCTGCAGAAGTACACAGCCTACCGCTGCAAACAGCTCAGCGACCTCTCCCTGTGTGCCCTGGCCACACACTGCCCCCTGCTGGTGAAGGTGCACGTGGGCAACCAGGACAAGCTCACAGACAAAGCCCTGAAGAAGGTGAGCCAACAGGGCAGGGAGGGGGGGGGGGGGTCTGCTGGCTTGTTTACGTGTCGAAGTTTGGGATCGTTAGTTTGTTACGTCGTTGAGTGATTGTTTCTGGATGTTGTAACAGTCTCTCTCCTACTCCTCTCCTCCTCTCTCCTACTCCTCTCCTCCTCCTCTCCTCCTCTCTCCTACTCCTCTCCTCCTCTCTCCTCCTCTCTCCTCCTCTCCTCCTCCTCTCCTCCTCTCCTCCTCTCTCCTCCTCCTCTCCTCCTCTCCCCTCCTCTCTCCTACTCCTCTCCTCCTCTCTCCTACTCCTCTCCTCCTCTCTCCTCCTCTCCCCTCCTCTCTCCTCCCCCAGCTGGGGGAACACTGTGGCCAGCTGAGGGACGTGCACCTGGGGCAGTGCTACAGCGTGACAGATGAGGGCATGGTGGCTCTGGCCCGAGGCTGCCCCAAGCTGCTGCGCATCTACATGCAGGAGAACAAGTCGGTCAGTTCCCCTCTGCTGACACACACACACATATCATCTCTCTCTCTTTCTCTCACACACACACACACATACCACATCTCTCTCTTTCTCTCACACACACACACACATACCACATCTCTCTCTTTCTCTCACACACACACACACACACACACACATACCACATCTTTCTCTCACACACACACACGCCTATGAAGACACACACACATACCACATCTCTCTCTTTCTCTCACACACACACACACACACACACACACACACACACACACACACACACATACATACCACATCTTTCTCTCACACACACACACGCCCATGAAGACACACACACACAAGGACTGGTCTGGTCTGGTCTGTGGTCAAACGAAATCATACCAACAAGGAACTGTGGTAGTTATTCTTTACCTCCAGCAGGGGACAGCAGTGGTCCTCCAGACAGCAGGGTCTGATCGGAGGCAATAACTTCATATTTTGAGTTACATTTACACATCTACATTTACATTTAGTCATTTAGCAGACGCTCTTATCCAGAGCGACTTACAGTAAGTACAGGGACATTCCCCCGAGGCAAGTAGGGTGAAGTGCCTTGCCCAAGGACACGACGTCAGTTGGCATGACCGGGAATCGAACTGGCAACCTTCGGATTACTAGCCCGATTCCCTCACCACTCAGCCACCTGACTCCCCAGTTTGGCATAAATGCTGGTTTCTCACAAAGACACACTCTCTCTGCAGGGGAAAATTGTCTGTGTCTTTTTCTGTGATGAAACGCAGGGTAGAATTATATCCCCAATTATTTTGACTTTGTGAAAATCTTTCCGCCTCCTCCGTGGCACCATCCACTGTTTTTCTGTCCCACGCATGGTTACTGCTCTCGCAAAGTGATTATTGTCGTGATGAATTGGTCCATTTAAACTTGTTAACAATAGCCCACTATGTTAAAGTCCCATTCATCACGTTAATAGTTATGAAAATAGCGATTAAGGAGAGGTGAGAGATTAGTGTCGGCGCTAATAATATTTCAACGCCACCATATCATTTTCAGAGTGTCGTTTATTCAGACTGCAGATCACTTTCGGGTTATTTAGGTTTCCCGCGGAGGAGAAATAGTCTGCGTGTGTTTTGGGGGATTGTTAAGTCTGGTCTCTGCCTCTCGGCTTGGCCTGATATTGTCATTAGCTGCGTGTGGAATTATCTCGACCTGAAAAATCTCTCCATGGAGGTTACCGACCGCGATGGCAAATAAGCTTCCTGTAGTTTTACACTTCTACTGTTGAAACTAAATCCGTTTGAACGTTCGATAAGCAATTACTCCTTTTAATGAGGAATTTTAGATCTGATGAATGGATAGATTTTTCCTGTTAACTTTCAGACGCAGTGTGAGTTATTTAGGCTTCAAGGCCTACAGAGACTTCAGCGGTCGTTAACCTTTTTAGACAAATCCGACATTTACGGTTTCATGTTGGCTGTTCTTCTAATTAGATTTCTGTGTTAGAAATCCTACACATGTGTTTGGAACACATTGCCTTTGGCCGTGTGAAAGAAATGATCTTCGCATCAGTCGTTTTGAGAACTATGGCAGGGCCTTTAATGACAGACCATCTCCTCCATCTCTCCTTTCTCCTTGGCACCCACCATCCTCCTCTCTCCTCCCCCTCCCTCCTTCCCCCACTCCCTCTCCTCTTCCGTCCTGCAGTAAATAAGATCCTCAATCTGTCTCTCTTAATCAATGAGTGACAATGATCCCTCTCTTTTTCTTTCTTCCTTCCTTCCTTCCTTCCTTCCTTCCTTCCTTCCTTCCTCCTTCCATCCCTCCCATCTTCCATCCTCTGCTCTAGCCTTCTAATTCAATAATGAATCTGCTTCTGTGTGTTTTGCAGTCTGAGATAGTTGTGTATTTTGCAGTCTGAGATAGTTGTGTGTTTTGCAGTCTGAGATAGTGGTGTGTTTTGCAGTCTGAGATAGTTGTGTGTTTTGCAGTTGCTCTTGTCTGCTCTGCCTTCACTCTGAACACAAATAATCCCCTCATACACACACACACACACACAAAACCCTCTTATACACGCACACACACACCACTCTTTTAAACAGATAACCCAAGTTGGAAGAATTGAGTTTCTGGTCTTTGAGAGCTTGAGTTGTTTCAGAAACCAGTGACCTTAGGAAACAATCTCAGTTCTTACCCTGGAAGTTTGTCTTTCTCTCTTTTTCTCCATTTCTCCTCTTCTCCTGGAGGAGTGGGAGCCAGAGAGAGAGATGGTGGAGAAAGAGAGAAGAGAGAGGAATGAGGAGATGGAGAGGGGGAGAGAGGGGAGAGAGGGAGAGAGGGAGAGGAGGGAGAGAGGAGGGAGAGAGGGAGAGAGGGAGAGAGGGAGAGAGGGAGAGGGGAGAGGAGGAGAGGAGGGGAGAGGGGAGAGGGAGAGAGAGAGAGAGAGAGAGAGAGGGGAGAGGAGGAGAGGGAGAGGGGGGAGGGGGGAGAGGGGAGAGGGAGAGAGAGAAAGAGGGGAGAGGGAGAGGGAGAGGGAGAGGGAGAGGGAGAGAGAGAGAGAGAGAGAGAGAGAGGGGGGAGAGGGGAGAGAGGGGAGAGGGAGAGAGGGAGAGAGAGAGGGGAGAGGGAGAGGGAGAGGAGAGAGGTCTCTGGTGGGTTATAGGAGTGTTGTTGCTTCGTTCAATAAATAAAGAACTGAAGATCCATGAAATTCCTCATTAATTTAGCAGTAATAGTTCCTTTTTAATTAAGCGTTTCTGCTGAGGAAGCTCTTCTTCTTGCTTCCTGCCTTTTCTATCCCATCCAGAAAGAACATATTTTCGTTTAAATTTTTCCCAGTGATGATATCATCGGAAGTGTCTTTCTTGGGCTCACTGTGGAACACACACACACACTTGCGCACACACCACACACACACATTAATAGAAGAACTCGTTTGCTGAAATTAAATTAGAGATGAGTGGACATAGCTTATCACCTGGCTCTGGTCTCACACATCTCTTCCTCTCACTGCATTTCTGGGAGGGAGGGAGGGAGGGAGAGAGGGGAGAGAGGGAGGGAGAATAGAGCGAGGAGAGAGGGGAGGAGGGGGCCAGAAAGAAAGGGAAAGGAAGATTGAAGAGTGGAAAGAAAAAAAGAATGGACAGAGAGTGAGAGAGAGGGAGGGGAGGGGTGGAGAGAGAGAGTGAGAGAGAGAGGGAGGGAGGATGAGAGAGAGGGAGGGAGGGTGGAGAGAGAGAGTGAGAGAGAGAGGGAGGGAGGGGTGGAGAGAGAGAGTGAGGAGGAGAGAGAGGGAGGGAGGGGTGGAGAGAGAGAGAGGGTGAGAGAGAGGGGAGAAGAAAGAGGAGGTTCTGTAAATGTCATGCGTGGTGAGCAGGTATGGGAGTCTATGATCCATCACTCCGTTCAGATTCCAGCTGTGGCCCGCAGAGACCCCAGTCAGGAAGACAAGGCTCGTGGTATCGACCGAGCAACAGAGAGACGAGAGGAGAGACTCTCAGGTGAACACTGACGGGCCTTTGTTTAGCCAACCAATCGTCTCTCACCTTTTTTGGCGGTTCGATTGCTCGTTGGCCCGTGGCATTTGAAGTCCTCAGAACAGTTGATGCGCTTGTCTGATGGTTTTAGGATGAAATATTGACGTGCGTTTTGATGAAAAGTTTTTTGGTTTTCTTTTCTTCTTTAACAGAAATATCGATGTTTATTTTAATTTGGAGAAACAAATGTGTCTAACAAATGTGTCTTGTGAGAATCTTGAGTTGGGCCGAGCAGTCTGAAGTGCAGCCTGGCTGAGGACCAGGCTGACGTGTGTGACTATGACCAGCAGAGGGCGCTGTATGACAGGCTAGCCAGCGCAGCAAGAAGAAACGGAAGCAGTTTAATACTGGGAAAATGCTTTTGGAAACATACAGACAAGCTTATTGTTGTCTCTCGCACATAAAACACAACTTTGTTTAGCAAGAAAACACACTTTTTGAAGAGTTCTACCGTGTGTGTATCCATGTCTGTTAGCGTGTTTTTTGTATTGGTCTCCTGTCTTGTCTAATCAAGCCAGGACCTAAGTGTTACTCTGTGTGTGTGTGTGTGTGTGTGTGTGTTAGGATGATTCATGCCCTACCACACACGTACATCGTTAGTCTTTCATGATGGGCTTTCCTTTTGTTTTAGAAGGGTAGCAAATGTCAATGACATCATCTAATGCGAGAGAGGTCAGGGTGTGTG
>NC_085045.1:794579-795788 GCF_963692335.1 Osmerus eperlanus | reverse complement strand
TAGCTGTCGTAACTCTGGGTTGTGAGTTGATGTTCCTCTCCTCCACACACACACAATCTGTCTCTCACACAAACACACACACACACAATCTTTCTCACACACTCACACACACTTCACCTCTGGAACGGCTGTTTCTCGTGTCGACATCCGTTCCACAAGTTTGAAGCCGGTTTTAAACCAGTACACCTGACACAGACATCTACGGAGTGAGTGTGTGTGTGTGTGTGTGTGTTGAAGGGGCCCCTGCTGTGTTCTAATGGGTGCATCAATAACATGAGGGTTAGGCTTTCAGGCACTAAGAGTCAGACTATGTCAGAGATAAATAGGGGAAAATGCCTGTGTGTGTGTGTGTGCGTGTGTGTGTGTGTGTGTGTGTGTGTGTGTGGTGAATGCAGAGCATGCTGGCTGACAAAATTGACCAGGAGCTGAGACTGAGAGAACAACTGGAGAGAGAGAGAGAGAGAGAGAGAGAGAGAGAGAGAGAGAGAGAGAGAGAGAGAGAGAGAGAGAGAGAGAGAGAGAGAGAGAGAGGGGGGGGGGGAGACAGGGAGATATCTAACATGTTCTCTTGCTGCTCTAACTTTAGACCACACATGCTGACCCTCCCTGCTGTCCGTGTGTCAACACATGCCCCAATACAACTGTGTGTGTGTGAGTCTGTGTGTGTGTGTGTGTCTGCGTAAGTGTGTGAGAGAGAGTCTTTGTTTTTTAAAGTTTGTCTAGATAAGAACCTTGTCTCAGTAGTGGACCATTTGACAGAGTACCCAGGTTCAGATCCCTCCTGTTCTGGACGTAGCTTCAGGAGAGGTCATGAGGTCACGAGGTCACGACAGCTGAGAACACTCTTCCAGCTCATGACCCCTGACCTCTGACCCTGCCCCACCAGGACCTGACCCAACAACCTACTTCCCTATCACCAGAGAGACGGAGAGAGAGAGACTAAGAAGAGAGAGAAGGAGAGAGAGAGAGAGATAGAGAGAGAGACTAAGAAGAGAGAGAAGGAGAGAGAGAGACACCCCCCCTCCCAGAGAGGTATATGAACTAGGCCAATTGGAAAGCAATCCAAACGGTGAAGCTAGTTCTGGAACGACCAATCAGGGGCTGAATTGTCAGAGGAACAGGAAGTGGGAGCCCTGTGTGGGTTTGTTGAAATTAGGGCATTGTGGTAAACATGCAGTTTATTGGTTCTGTTCAACAGTTCTGTTGGGT
>NC_085045.1:784579-792079 GCF_963692335.1 Osmerus eperlanus | reverse complement strand
GATTGTCCACCTCTAATAAAAGCAGCTGTTTCATAAAGCACACACACACACTCACACAACTGACCCTAACCAAACACACACACTTAAACTCAAAGATGGGAAGTAACAAAGTACAAATACTTTGTTACTTTTTAGAAAATATTACTTCAACCTTCCAAAATCTTTTTTTCAAAACCTTTTTGGAAGGTTGAAGAAACGGTTTCAAAAAAAGGTTTTGCATCATCGATGAGGCTTCTCTCCTCTCCTTTCACTGTGAAAAAAAAGGTTTGAAAGTACTCATCAATGATGCAAAACCTTTTTCAAAAATATTTTTTAAACCTTTCAACACTTTTTTTTCTACACCATGACACCAAAAAGTTCATAATTTTAGTAACACTTAAAATGATGTGTATATATATATTGTTCAAACCTTTCAACAGTTTTTCTGAGTAGTCAGTACTTAAACTTTTACCAGAGTCTTTTTAAACATGAGTATCTGTACTTGTACTTGAATGAAGGATGTGTGAGAGATAAAGGGGGGGTCTAAGTGCTCTGGTGTGGTCATCCAGGTGGTCTTCATGTGTGAGTCTCAGTGACGACAGGTGGAGGAGGGACAGAGCAGAGGAGAGGTGTTGAAGGGACAGGAGAGAGGAGGAGGGCTCTGTCACAGGTGACAGGTGTGTGTGTCTGTGTGAGTCTCTGTCTAAGGGGCTAGGAGAGGGGGGGGCAGGGGGGCTCTCCCCCTGACTAGAGTCTCTCAAGATGTGACCACAGGTGGGTTTCAGGTGTGTGAGTGTGTGTGAGTGTGTGTGAGTGTGTTCTGAGCAGGATGTTATCAGGTTCTGATGTTATCAGGTCGTGTGACACAGCGGGCAGTCTTGGATAAACAATCACTGGATTAAAAGGGGTTCCTTGTCATCGTTTTCAAGCGAAATACTGAGAAATCACAGGATGTTTGCAGGGAAATGTTGAGAGAGCGAGGAATGTAACTAGTTTATTAACCTTATACACAAACCTGGGGGAGCTCTGTACACACACACAGCACACACACACACACAGCACACACACAGCACGGCACACACACAGCACAGCACACACACAGCACGGCACACACACACTCACAAAGTGAGCAATGTGTCCGAGTTTGATAAATGTTGATAATGTTGCTAGTTAGGTAACCGCTGTGGAAGGAGACACTTGAGTCGTCCCTGTGTGTGTGGGTGTAAGAGTGTGTGTGTTGTGCTGTAGGTGTGTGTGTGTTGTGCTGTAGGGGTGTGTGTGTGTGTGAGTGTGTGTGCGTCTGTGTTGTGCTGTAGGGGTGTGTGTGTGTCCACTTGAGTACGAGTGTGTTTTGATGTTTGCGTAACCTTTCACCCTTACAACGCCGCCGCCTCCACCAAAACAACTCACCGGGTGAGACCTCAGTCTCTGTATAAACAGGTAGTTTAACACACACACGCACACTGGTTATACACACACAGATGCACACCACATGCGCACACACACACACACAATGACTCACCAGTGTCCTCCTGCTGGCTTCGGCTCTCGCTGCAAGAAAACTCGGTCCTTGAGTTGACACTCAGTCAATGTGTTTGTGTGTGTGAGTGTAGTGACTGTGCGAGTGGTTTGCATGTATGTGAGCATGGGGGAGTGTGTGTGTGTGGTTGTGGAGGGTGTGTGTGTGGGTGGTTTCAATTGTTCAGGTGGCAAATAAATATGATGTAGTGCCTTAATACCAAAGACCGTGATGCTTATACACACACAAGAGTCTCCGTCAGATTACACACTCTCTCTCTCTCCTTTTCTTGCTCCCTCTCTCTCAAACACACTCACACACTCTCTCCCCTCTCTTCCCTCCCATTTACATTTACATTCAGTCATTTAGCAGACGCTCTTATCCAGAGCGACTTACAGTAAGTACAGGGACATTCCCCCGAGGCAAGTAGGGTGAAGTGCCTTGCCCAAGGACACAACGTCAGTTGGCACGGCCGGGAATCGAACTGGCAACCTTCGGATTACTAGCCCGATTCCCTCACCGCTCAGCCACCTGACTCCCCTCCCTCTCTCTCTCTGTCATAACTTAGTTAGTGAGACGTCCCATGACTCAGAGAAGAGTGACGTGGTTGAGTGTAGTGTGTCTAAACTGCTTGTTGTTAGAAAACAATGAAACATGATCTATAGCACGTGTGACACAATGATATATGAGTGTATTAATCACCAATAACTGCCTGGAAATGGCACACACACACACACACACACTGTGTGACAGGCAGTTGTACCCAGTGCCTCAGGAGGGGACACAGGCAGACAGGACAGGAAGCTGGGGCCTGTTTGTGAGACTTTCTATGTTTCTATATTAACTAGCCAGTCCACTTGCTGGAGTTACAAGTACATCATATGAGGAACAGATGGACTAACACACCGCTGGTGACTGTGTGTGACTGTGTGTTTTAAATGCTCCAGTAGCTGTAACCCCATAGGTTTGAGCCCCCACCAACCCCATCTCTGCTGTCCTCCTATAGGCCACTTAGACAGGAAGAACATCTCTGCTGTCCTCCTATAGGCCACTTAGACAGGAAGAACATCTCTGCTGTCCTCCTATAGGCCACTTAGACAGGAAGGAATCCAGCTGTCACTTAGATGAGACACACACACAAGGCCCCGTGACATCACCGTGACAGCTATCCAATGACATCAGTCTGTCTGAAAACATGCAGTTTCATTCGTCACACTCACACACCACTGTCCTCTCTCTCCTCTCTCTCTCTCTCTCTCTCTCTCTCTCTCTCTCTCTCTCTCTCTCTTGTCCTCCCTCACTCATTCTGTCTCTCTTTCTCAATGCTATTCATATTCCACACACTCACTCATGCATGCACATACAAACAAGCAGTGTGTTTTGCATAATCAGTCCCCCTCTCTCAGACCTGAGATCCTGGGTTCTGTCTGTCCTGCAGTTAGTCTGGTTCATATTCTTCCAGCGATCCTCATTACCACTCTCTCTCTCCCCCCCTCCTCTTCCTCCTCTCTTCCGCCTCAAAAACACACACAGCTGTAATTAAGTTTCGTAATTATGGTACCGATGTGTGTGTGTGTGTAAGAGTGTGTGAGGGTTGGCATGGGGTCTGAGCAGGAATCTGGTCTCTTCAGATGTGTGTTCTAGTCAGGGTCACACAGGGTTCAACTCAGCCTGGATAAAAACATCGCCTATGGGCTGGAATCAACAAGTGATTGTTCATGCTCAGTACCCTGTACAAGCACGCACACACACTTCCACACGCGTGCACACACACACAGCAGACGCAGTGATTCGTCAGCTGGAAGCGGCCGTACAGGAAATAGTGTGGATGCCTGGTGAAAACACAGAGGGGAGAATGTATAGTGCCATTCTACATGAGAGGGCTTTATATCAGAGAGAGAGAGAGAGAGAATGAGAGAGAGGGGGGGGGGGAGAGAGAGAGAAAGAGAGAGAGGGAGGGAGGGAGACACACAAGCACACACACTCTCTCAACATGGCTGGATTATGCTCAGTGTTGCTGGTTAGAGTCATTGATCCATTGCCTGGTACATATTTTTAGTAGTTTGACCTCGCACAATGGATGGCGATAGCCACCTGTGTGTGTGTGTGTGTTGTGTGTGTGTGTGTCACAGACTCTCTCACTCCCAGTGGAACAGTCCAGCCTCTGGCGCTTACACTGAGCTGACAGCTACATTAGTCTCACAGCCAGTTTACTCTCCCTCTCTTTCTTTCTTTCTTTCCCTCTCGCTCTCTCCCTCTCCGTCTCTCTCTCTTTCTTTCCCTCTCGCTCTCTCCCTCTCCGTCTCTCTCTCTTTGTGTCTCTCTCTCTCTCCCTCTCCGTCTCTCTCTCTTTATGTGTCTCTCTCTCTTTATGTGTCTCTCTCTTTCCTTCTCTCTCTCTTTATGTCTCTCTCTCCTTCTCTCTCTCTCTTTCCATTTTTCTCTTTTCATCTTCCCTCTCTTCTCTCCTCAGATCCTGTTGCTCTTGAGCAGCGGTTTCTGGAAGTTCACTGGGAGTGTGTGTGTGTGTGTGTGTGTGTGAGAGAGAGTGGGTGCTTGTGAGAGAATGTGTGTGTATGACAGTGTGTAGCGATGTCACTGGGCTGTGTAATTGAAATGGAAATGGGCCAATCAGAGACTGCAGTGGTGTGTGTGTGTGTGTTGACCCTCTGCCTGACTGTAAGATGTTGCAACATTCCTCCAGAATCCTCTGCTGATTTACAGGGTTGTGGTTCCCATCTCAGGGTTCCACAAACCTTCACGCCCGTTCGCTCGTTCGTTTGCACTTTGCACCTCTCAGATGTTGGCGACTGTTTGCGATATTTTGGGGAGAAAAATGTTCCTCCAAGAGCTGTAAATACAGAGATTAGGGTTCTTGGTATTTAGGTGGGGGAGGTGAGGGGGGGTGGGAGGGGGAGGTGAGGGGGGGGTGGGAGGGGGAGGTGAGGGGTAGCAGGGGGAGGTGAGGGGGGGGTGGGAGGGGGAGGTGAGGGGGGGGTGGGAGGGGGAGGTGAGGGGGGGGGTGGGAGGGGGAGGTGAGGGGTAGGAGGGGGAGGTGAGGGGGGGGTGGGAGGGGGAGGTGAGGGGGGGTGGGAGGTTACATTTATTAACCATCAACCTGGGAAATGGAACGCGTCTGTAAACATGTTGTTGATGGAATGGAGTTATTAACAACCCCCCTCATCCCCTCCATCCCTCATCCCTCCTGTACTGGAGCCTAAAGGTGGGGGCTGTTGGGGTCATGAATTACAGACGTGTGTTTCCAGAATGTTGTGTTCCTTAAACAGTTTGGTCCAGCCTGTCTCCTTGGTGAGAGGTGCTCACCTGAACTGCTGCTTCTGAGTGCAACACTGACAGCTGTTTATTCTGTCTTGAGTCCTGTTTAGGTGTGTGTTTGTGTGTGTGGTGTCCTGCATCCTGTTTACCTTACTCTGTGTGAAGTATTCCTCTAAACTTTTCTAAACGTGAGAGAATCAGGGTTTAAATAACAACACTGATCTGGTGAGAAATGCTCTCTCACCAAACGTATGTAATGTGTTTGCAAACAACCACACACACACACACACACCCCACACACACCCCACAAGACCAAAACAAGTTCCAAATCAGATCCACTCCATTATCCGAGCAGTCATCACCCTCACCACTAACCTCCCTCCCTCTCTCCCCCTCGTCCAATCAGGTTCCACCCTTACCATTAACCTCCCTCCCTCTCTCCCCCTCGTCCAATCAGGTTCCACCCTCACCACTAACCTCCCTCCCTCTCTCCCCCTCCTCCAATCAGGTTCCACCCTCACCACTAACCTCCCTCCCTCTCTCCCCCTCGTCCAATCAGGTTACACCCTTACCATTAACCTCCCTCCCTCTCTCCCCCTCGTCCAATCAGGTTCCACCCTCACCACTAACCTCCCTCCCTCTCTCCCCCTCCTCCAATCAGGTTCCACCCTCACCACTAACCTCCCTCCCTCTCTCCCCCTCCTCCAATCAGGTTCCACCCTCACCACTAACCTCCCTCCCTCTCTCCCCCTCCTCCAATCAGGTTCCACCGCGGGGACTACCACATTGACGTGTGCATCAATGACTACCTGGACGTGTTCTGCCCCCACTATGAGGACAGCGTCCCCGAGGAGCGTGCTGAGCGCTACGTCCTCTACATGGTCAACTACGACGGCTACAGCTCCTGTGACCACACAGCTAAGGGCTTCAAGCGCTGGGAGTGCAACCGGCCGCACTCGCCCAACGGGCCGCTCAAGTTCTCCGAGAAGTTCCAGCTGTTCACGCCCTTCTCCCTGGGCTTCGAGTTCCGCCCCGGCAGAGAGTACTACTATATCTGTGAGTATATATATGAGTATATTAGAGTACTGCTATATCTGTGAGTATATATATGAGTATATAAGAGTACTACTATATCTGTGAGTACACACAGGACATAGATAAGTACTTCATCAGAACATCAGACGAACTAGAATCTACACAGTGCTAGTCTGATGTCCACACTACAGCAGGAATCCATGACTTTTTTGGGACAAGGCGTGTTAGTATGTGTGTGCGCGTGTGCGTGTGTGTGTGTGTGTTCTCAAAGGTACACTGAGAAGTCTGTTATGAATCACCCCTTTATGATGGAAGTAGCTAACCTTAAATCAGCCTGGGATTTCTCTCTCTGTCTCTCTATGTCTCTCTCTCTCTATGTCTATATGTCTCTCTCTCTCTCTCTTTATTATTTTCACCTGTGTCTGACTGCAGAGAAGGGAGAGACCACAATAAGACCCTTCAAAACCTCTCGGATAGAAATCGATATTTTCTGCAGGAAAGGCAGAGCCTGTCTTACTGTGAATCTCAAGAGCAGAACCATCAGGGCAGATTTATAAAGTGTCTTGAACCCTCTGTCTGAAAGTTACGAGGGCTCGCCAGCTCTGCTGTGGACTTCCAGGACAGTTCAGGAGAAGTTGGGGGTGGGGAAGGTGCAGATCGATCCTGCTACTGTTGCGCTCAGAACGTCAGAATCATTAGAGATAAAAAGACACCCAGTGTCCTGCTGTTGACAGGAGACCAAAACAAACAGTGACAGAGAACCAGGAGCAGCACGCTTCGCTCTCCACAAATCTGTTTTCTAGACGTCCCGTTTATGCTGAGCGATGTTTAGCCTGAGACAGGAAGTGATGTTTAGCCTGAGGGAGGGGTTCAATTACAGACAGGAAGTGACAGGTCTGTCTCCTTTTTCCTATTTCCTGGCAGCGTGTCGTACTGGTTTAGGAGGCGTGAGTGAACAGGGGTGTTTGAAGGGGGGAGGAAGGCTTCTAGGGACAGCTACACCAACACCAGAGACTAGGAGGGAACACTGTGCTGATTCATGCAGGCTTCCTCAGAATAGGTATTGTGTGTGTGTGTGTGTGTGTGTGTGTGTGTGTGTGTGTGTGTGTGTGTGTGTGTGTGTGTGTGTGTGTGAGGTAATGACCGTGCTGTAGGGTGTTCCAGAAACCTCTCATTGTCATACAGCTCCATGCAGCTGGAGCTGATGCAGAGATTAGATACTGAGAAAACACACACACACTCTGTTTACCTGCTCTCACTCAGGCCAGAGCGGCTCTGTGTTGAGGTGTGTGTGTGTGTGTGTGTGTGTGTGAGGCCTCAGGAGCAGTAACATTGTCATTAAGTTTTTAAAGCTTCACAAGTCGAATGAGCTTTCCTGGAAACACATCCGCCTCAAAACAAGATGTCGTCTCGTAAACCACTAACCCAAAAAACTGAAAGATGAACTTCCTGTCAGCTCTCATAACCTTCCATAACCGGATGAGCGCAGGGGCAACACGGAGGAGGGCTCTCAGGATGAAGGAACTGCCTTCAGCGTGGTGATTGATCCGTTATCTTCTGTTTAGATGAAGATTAAGATGTTAAATGACATCCCACTGAAGAAAGGCGGCTTGTTAACGCTGTTTTCACCCTCTGGGATTAGCGGCGGGACGCCGGCTTGATTTGCAGCGTCTCAGATAACATTAGAGAAG
>NC_085045.1:749579-782079 GCF_963692335.1 Osmerus eperlanus | reverse complement strand
TTATTTTGATAACCTGAAAGCCGAAGTCCCTGTCTGTATCTGGAGCACAGGAAGATCTCAACAAAGAAAAGAGGCAGAAAATGTGTATTCATGACAGGCTTCCTGTTCACTGTGGCTTTGGCACGCGCCGGGACTGGAAGAATGTCGCTGTAGAGAGCCCACCTGTTTGTTCCCGGGTAATTGGATTCCGATTCATTCCATTTGCCCTAATGCTTAATGGGGGGAGGTAGGTAGGGGGGAGATATGGGGGCAGGTGGGAGACGGGGGGAGGGGGAGACGAGGGATGTAGGTGGGGGGGATGGGGGGGAGGAGATGTATTTAAATCCGTAATGCTTCTGCATAATGCAGACATCCAAAGGGGGAGCCAGCCTCCTCCCTCCAGGGGGCCTCTCAGGGGAGCAACCCGATCTCGGCCTCTGTTTCTGGGGCATCTTCTCGGAGAAGTGCCCTTCAAAGGACCCGGTGTCAGTGTCTGGATGGATGAATGGCGAGGGCTTAGCCTTGATGCGATCCAGAATAGCAGGCGTTGATGGTGAGGTCTGACAGGGACTGTAAGCTCTGCCTCTCAGAGCAGGATCACCCTGAAAACACGGGCACTGCTACCGACGGCCCGGGAGGGGCCCGAGGGGTCCTTGTTGCAATCCTGTCTGAATGAAGTGGTGCTGCCAGGAAGGAATGTTCTGGAGATGAATCAAGTTTAAGCTCCTGATTAGTTTGTTGTCGTTTTGGAACGACAGCGACAAGTACAAAACCCATTCTTTAGTCCTGCTCTTCCTGAGAATTCATTGAGGCCCAAATACTCCTTGCATAAACAACTCCTGACCTACATGTACATGAGTAACTATCCGCTACTAATCGACAGTATGTTTAATACAGTATAAGTAAGTACACATGAATAATTCACCTGGCAACCGAGAATAAACCAAACTAAGAATAACAAGGAAAAACAACGATATGAAGTGGATGTTGGTGAAGAACCTTGTGCTACTGTTGGGTGAGATGGAGTTTGATGGAGTTCATTGGTTCCTGCTGGAACAGGGGAGGGTATCCATCCTGTAGCGGGGAAGCTAACTTGCTAACAAGCTGACACGCTACACAGCGTCTTGTCTCCAACCACTGTTGTAGCACTTGTAGGATATCGTCTGTCAAATGAAACATGACAAGGCATCTTGTGAAACATTTTCTACACTTTGCTTGCCTTTTTTCCTCTCTCCCTTTCCTGTCAGACTACATGGTTGGTGTTGGTAGTTTGGGACTGAAGACAGGTGTGTGTGTGCTTTAATGCTTGGTGATGGCTAAGGAGGCCATGTTGGTTTGCTATTTTTATCCAGTCTACCTCGTGTGGTCTGCTGTGTGAGAGTGTGTGTGTGTGTGTGTGTGTGAGAGTGTGTGTGTGTGAGTGTACAGAGGATGATGTGGACAACTCCCTGCAGAGATGAGAAAGATAAGACATCTGGAGGTGGTGTGTGTGTGTACGTATATGTGTGTGTGTGTGTGTGTGTACGTGTGTGTGTGTGAGAGAGAGAGGGAGAGGGAGAGAGAGTGCATGCAAGGTTCATTTCACTGGATTAATAAAACTAGGCTTTCTCTCTTTCCATCCCTTTTTTCTTACACTCTCCATCTCTCAATCTTTCTCCTTCTCATCTCCTTCTCTCTCCACCTCTCCTCCTCCTCTCTCCCTCTCTCCTCCCTTTCTCCTCTTCTCTCCTCCTGTCTCCCTCCTCTCTTCCCTCTTTCCTCCTCCTCTCCTCTCCTCCATCTCTCCCTCCTCTCTTTCCTCTCTCTCACTCTCCCTCCTCTCTCCATCTCTCTCCATCTCCTCCCTCTCTCCTCTCTCCTCTCTCTCTCCTCCTCTCCTCCTCCTCGCTCCCTCTCCTCCCCTCCTCTCCTTCTCCTCTCTCTCTCTCTCTCTCTCTCTCTCTCTCTCTCTCTCTCTCTCTCTCTCTCTCTCTCTCTCTCTCTCTCCTCCTCTCCTCTCTCCACCTTTCCTCCTTCTCCCTCTCCTTCTTAGGTGGCAGATGTAAACAGTGATTAGCATACGGTGTGAAGGTGTAGCTCTGTGCCCAGGGCTTTGTGAGGTTTTAAAATGTACAACAAACAACCGTCTCATCAGGGAACTGGATTTGATGTTATTACGAAACCCAGCGACCAAGCCGTGGTGGGTGTGTGTGCGTGTGGAAGAGAGAAACAAAGAGAGACAGAGAGAAACCTAAAGATACAGTCTTGTAGGTCAGAAGGGATTTGATTAACAGATCTGTCGAAGCAAACATAGAGAAGAGAGAAGAAGAGACAGAAGAGATAGGAGGAGAGAGGAGGAAAGGAAGAGAGGAGGAGGAGAGGAGGAGAAGAGAGGAGGAGGAGAGATGGGGAGGAGGAGAAGAGAGGAGGAGGAGAGGAGCAGAAGAGAGGAGGAGAGGAGGAGGAGAGGAGAGGATAAAGAGCAACACAGAACATCAGACAGCTCCCATATGGTGGTTACGCCAGGCCTGCTGGGAAATTATCCTCTGGGCGACACAAAATGGCGTGGAGAGAAGCTGTTATTTCCCCTCTCAGAGGGTCCCGGCAGAGGAGGGCATGGGGGGGGGGGGGTGATTTCCCCTGTGCTGTAGGAGAAGACTCTGGAACGCTACTGAGCTGTAAGAGGCTCCTGTCAGGTTCGGACACTGGACTCACAAGTGTATTTTTAGTCATATTGTGTTTCTGGGATGACACGGGATATCAGACACCACACACACATACACTCATGTATACACTCTTTCTCACACACACACACACATACACGCATGTACACATTATTTGTCAGACACACCAACACACAAACACACCCACAGACACAGACACACTCTCTTTCTCACTCACACACACACGCACGTACACACTCTTTCTCACACACACACAGACTCTGCATCAGCAGTCTATCTGGTCACAGTATCCATGTGTGTTGCCTGGACACAGTTAGAGATTCTCACTCTAGGGGTTTCACAGGAAACCATCCATTTCCTCAACCACAAACCACCGACCATGGACACACACACACACATGCAAACAGACACACCCACACACAAACACAGACACACACACACACACATGCAAACAGACACACCCACACACAAACACAGACACACACACACTCTCACATACAGACAGACACACATACACTCACACACATTATGCGTACAGACACACACACACACAAACACACAGCTCTCAGGTATGCTGTCTGGTCTGTATCAGGGATGTTAACTGTGTGCTGGTTGGCTGTCTGGTCCGTATCAGGGATGTTAACTGTGTGCTGGTTGGCTGCCTGATGTCTCGAGGACTGTAAGATGACGGGCCACAAACAGGAAGTAGAGGAAGTCTCATGTAGCATGAAGAACAGCTAACCTCCAGGGTTCCTCTGCCTAACACACACACTCCTACACACACACACACTCCCACACACACTCCCCCCCACACACACACAAACACACAAACACACATAATGTACCTCTGAAATACTCTAGCCCATCTGCAAATGCTTTCAGTCCACAGTCCATAGCCGGCGTGACTAACCACCAAATCCACTTAGCTTCAAAACCACGTAATTAGCCAACAGGAAGTACCAAAACTGCTGCACACACTGAACACCAATCAGAACGGAGTGCGGATGGAACACAGACGCTGTTTGTTTGTGTGAGAATATATCTGTCTATATATATTGTGTGTGTGTGTATAGTGTATATGTGTGTGTATGTATACTGTACGTGTGTGTGTGTCTAAATCCTGTCTAACGGTGTGTGTGTGTCCTGTTGCAGCCTCGACCATCGCAGAGAACGGCAGGAAGACTTGCCTGAAGCTAAAGGTGTTCGTCCGACCATCAAGTAAGAGTCACAAGGCTTCACAGCGCTCGGGAAAACCAAAACAGACTTCACCTCCTGAAAACTATCCCGCTTTTCAACCTGACGATATGATATGTCAAGTGTTAGCCAAGGCAAACTGCATTCAGCCTAGAAAATATGAACAGGAAATCGAATATCTTTTTTTGTTTTTCGACAAAGTTCGGCTCCCCTTTAGACACAAAACCACAAATACATCTCTGCACTGTCTATATCTTCCCTATTTGTTGTCATGAGCTTTTGGCTGGGGAATGAGAGGCTTGAAATGTCACTATCCTTATTTGGCTTCTCTCTAATGATCTCTCTTTCTGTTCTAGACACCTGTGTGAGAACTATAGGGGTTCATGATCGCGTTTTTGATGTAAACGACAAGGTAGACAATTCACTAGAGCCCAGAGGTTAGTATGACTGTTTCGTGTCACTTGCAGATCACACACTCCTTCTCTCCAGCTCTCCTCTTTCTCTCTGTTCATTCCTCCCTCCTTCTGTCTTCCTCTTTTCTGTTTCTCTTTCCCTCCATTCCTCTTTCTCCTCTCTCTTCATCCATCCATCAATCCATCCATCCATCCTGTCTTTCGGTCAGTTTGCTCTCCCTGTCTAACGTGGCTGTGGAGGCCTGTGTGTGTGTGTGTGTGTGTGTGTCAGGGGACTGCTAAGCCTGCTCTGTGTCAGTGAGCGCTGTGCACGGCGGTGTGTGTGCATGCATGCTGTGTGTGTGAGTGTGTGTGTGTGTGAGTGATATGCGCTTCACCGGTTGGTCGAGTCAGACGAGAGCTTCTCTTCGTGTCTCCGTCATCTGCAGTGTCAGCTCTGCAGCGTATGCATGCCTCACTCTATCAGACACACACACACACAGCTCTGCAGCGTACACATGCTTCACCCTCTCAGACACACACACACACAGAGACGGAGAGACGTCCCTTGGCGGTCGTAAACCTGGTAAAGTACCATCTCTCCCTTGTTGCACCTCTAGTGTACTTCCCTGCTCTGAAAACCAGTCAGTCAATCAGGCATCCATCCATCCAGTCAGCCTGCCAGCCAGCCAGCCAGCCAGTCAGCCAGCCTCCCAGCCAGTCAGCCAGCCTCCCAGCCAGTCAGCCAGCCTCCCAGCAATATTACATTTTCAATATTTATTCATGGCAGCATTTACTCTGCCCTGGTGATCAGGGTTTATCAGCAGCTGTCACAAAACACACACACACACCACCTGACACACACATCATCTGACACATACACATTATCTGTCACACAAACACACTGGATGATTGCGGTATATTAAGGCCAAGGCTCTAGACACTTTCCGCCTGCCTGTCTGCCTGTCTGCCTGTCTGTCTGTCTGTCTGCCTGCCGGCCTGTCTGCCGGCCTGTCTGCCGGCCTGTCTGTCTGCTGGCTGGCTGGAGTAGAACAGGGACTATACTAGTGTTGCCAGTTCTGTCAACAGAACATTTGGATTTGACTTCTAAGACATGGTGATCCTGGAGAGAAACAGCATGTTTACAGAACTAAGGAAGGGAGAATTCCAGATCCATCACACCAGAGTAGATAAACCAGTCAGCGGTTCATCTCGCGCCAAACAAAGTTACAGATCAACAGGAACCCGCGGACTAACTCTGTTTATTTCATCCTCAGATGACACGAGTCACGAGTCAGCAGAACCTTCCCGGAGTGACGCCACAAGCTCAGCGCTGAGCAGGATATCCTGCCCCCTGCTGGGCGCTCTGCTGGTCTGCCTAACGACACTCTTCACCTCATAGCGCCCTCCCTGGCCTGGAGGTGAACTGCACCCCTGTTGCCTGAGTCTGGCAGCGTTGCGGGGGTGAGGGAGAAGGGGGGGGGGGGGTGGGAGAAGGGGGGGAGAGAGACCAGCGACATGGACAAACATGTTTTTCAGCTCTTTCAGTGGTCTTTCTCTGTCGGTGAGGTGATGATGGAAGATGGAGAGGCTGTTGTCCCTCTAACCTCCCCCCTCCCACAAACTAAGATGCCAAATCCTTTTTATTTTTTTTGACACTTACTACATTTGTATTTTTCCGTTGTTTTTTAGAACATGATTTATGACATGCCTGTTCATCACACACGCTCACACACACACTCACTCACACACACACACACTGCTCTCAGCAGTAGGACAGTGGTGATTTTAGCTCTAGGAATGTGGATGTGGTTTGGATGAGTCCTCCAAGAGAGAGAGAGAGAGAGAGGGAGCGAGGCAGGGAGGGAGGAGAGAGAGAGAGAGAGAGAGAGAGAGAGAGAGAGAGAGAGAGAGAGAGAGAGAGAGAGAGAGAGAGAGAGAGAGAGAGAGAGAGAGAGGGAGAGAGAGAGGCAGGAAGGGAGGAGAGAGAGAGAGAGGGAGGGAGGAGAGAGGGAGGGAGAGAGAGTTAGTTGCTATTTGATGCCTTGTCATCAGTACCATTGTCTCCAGAAGAGCTTGCCATGTTCAATATCCCCCTGCCCTGCCTGGACTCGCAAACAAAGACAAATTAAAACTTTGTTAACGATCAATGTTAAAAAATGTATTTCTCCAAAGTTGATGACACAATTTCTGTGCGACAAGCAACGTGTGATTGTCTTGGGTTGTGGAGGAGAAGACGGGAGGGAGGGAGGGAGAGGGATGGGGAGGGAGGGAGGGAGAGGGATGGGGAGGGAGGGAGGGAAGGGGAGGGGGATGGGGAGGGAGGGAGAGGGATGGGGAGGGAGAGGGAGTGGGAGGGAGGACAGCTGTAAGCATTCTTTCATGACAGACTCAGTCAATAACAACAACTCCCAACTGACCCCATACGCCCGTTACCACGGTGACTCAGTTTAGCACGGAAGTATAGATCCTCTGATCACACCAATCAGGCATAGACTATATCCTCTGATCGCACCAATCAGGCTCAAACGCAACCACAACTTGAACTTTTTTGGTTCTCCAGTCGACACGGCCACGTCGAGGAGAAGACTGTGTTTGAAATCCGTACGGGTACCCAGAATCCTTCAGGGCGAGAGTAGAAGCCGAGGGCACATGGACGCGTGGTTTGGTTTAGGGTTGCTGTCAGGGGGGGACAGATGGTCACTGGACACGCCTCCGACAAAGGTGGAGCTTGAGAGGAACAGAGAGACAGAGAGACAGAGAGACAGAGACAGAGAGAGAGAGAGAGAGAGAGAGAGAGACAGAGAGACAGAGAGACAGAGAGACCAGTATCTAGCTGCTCCTGTTCCAGGTTCCTTAATGAGGTTCTAACTGAGAGGGCTGTTTGCCGAGGCCAGGGGATCCTGGGATTAAAAATAGATGGAGGCTTGGGGGGCCTCGAGAGGGGGGCAAGGATTTCATCCAGGGGAGGTGGGCAAGGGGGGGGGGGGGGTGTTAGATTTGAGGGCATTAGTGACTTGCTAGAAGTGAAGGCTGGTGAGTGAAGGTAATATTTAGGAGGGAGGAGAGAGAGAGGGAGTAAAGAGAGGAGAGAGAGAGGGAGTAGAGAGGGAGGAGAGAGAGGAGAGAGAGAGAGAGGAGAGAGAGACAGAGAGAGAGGAGAGAGAGGGAGGAGAGAGAGGGAGGAGAGAGAGGGAGGAGAGAGAGAGAGAGAGAGAGGAGAGAGAGAGGAGAGAGAGAGGAGAGAGGGGAGGAGAGAGAGGGAGGAGAGAGGGAGGAGAGAGAGAGGAGAGAGAGGGAAAGAGAGAGAGAGAGGGAGGAAGCAGTGCTTGAGATGTGAAGAGGAGCTAAAATATAATCACCAAACATCCGCACACAACACTACACTTTGGTTCTGGTTCCCTCTCTAAAGGCATGGTGGCTTCATGTCCTGTCATCCTGGCTGCCTGTTCAGTTTGGTCCCCAGATGTGGGATGTGCTTTCCATCACGTTTGTTTTTTAACTATGGTAACAACGCCATTCCAGTCCAGCTGCAGCTCTAGAAGATGACGCCATTTTGTGAGGTTCTCATTTTCGTGTCAGCACCACAGGGGTGCAAAGTTATATCTAAAATGGCCTCTAACGCGTCAGCATATCAGCTTTCGGTTTTCGTAGGAAAACAGCTTCAGTTGTAATTCTGTCCTAGTTACCTGTACTACTTTTATCATTATTGGTCTTATGAACATGTTTTATTCTGTAATCTGTAACACACCATAGTCTGAGAAATTTAAATAAACTTGATTAATGGATACTGTGTATCCGGAGGTAGAAGTTGAACAACATAATGTAGTTTAGGTTAGAGTTTAGGTTTCTGTACCTTTCTAAAGGACAAAAGAAAAAAATAAAATTAAAAAAATAATGTCATTGTTAAAACGGTATAATTGATGATTACGATTATTAGTATTATTAATATTATTATTATTATTATTATTAGCAGCCAGCAAAGCCTTGGTGTATATAGTGTTTGATATTAAAGTATTAATTTGATTCTTATGTCTTTTATAAAACAACAACAACCGCAAAAGTCTTTGGATGTGAGGGTACACAGGTACTCTGTTGCCCCAAGAGGACAAGGGGATGTGTGTACCTGCGCACACACACACATGCTTAACTTGTCAACCGCAGGATGGACATTAGCCAATGGGGTCTCACCTGCTACGTGTCTCCAACCAATCACGGCCATCTCCGACACCTCACCTCAGAACTCATTGTGGAGGAAGGAACCTGGACTAAAAATGACATCACATCCTGTGATATTTCCTTATTTGAAGACAGCGTTCAAAAGCATGCGGGCCAAGAAAGAGTTTACCCCAGGAATGGACGGATTGGATTTTTTATTCGTCTTGGAAGGATATTGCCTGTTTCATAAATGCATGGACTTGATTAACAAAACATTTATAACGAAAAAAAAAAAAAAAAAAGAAAGTTTGTTCTTTTCTCTTTCCAACTCTGTTGAATGTTTTTTTCCCAGCCGTTTTCATATAGCGTGTTTTGCATCTCATTATGCCGAGTTTGTTAGCCAACGACAGAGAGAACAAGTGTGTACAGAACAAGAAAGGCTTTTGTTGTGGAGTTATGGAGAGAGAGAGATAGAGAGAGAGAGAGAAGAGAGATAGAGAGAGAGAAGAGAGAGAAGAGAGAGAAGAGAGAGAGAGAGAGAGAGAGAGAAGAGAGAGAGGCGTAGCAGACAGAACTGTAAACATGCTTGTTGTTTCTGTTTTCCTGTTTTAAATGAACCTCCTCTTCTACTGTGTTCCTGCCTCCTAGCGTGTTCCTCTGTTCATGGAGAGCTCGCTGGATACTCCTGTGTGTGTGTGTGTGTGTTTTTGCACCAGTGTGCTGTGTCTGGTTGTCTGCTCCTAAGCAGAGTGCTGTTTCCATGCCTTAGCCTCCTTAGCCCCTCACCCCAACCCTCACCCTCCCTCCCTCCCTCCCTGTCTCTTCAAAGGCAACTTTCTTTTTGCTTCCCTTAAATCTCCAAATCCCCTGCCCCCCCACACCCCGCCTTACCCCGCCCCCACAAGCGTCTGGGTAGAAGTTTCTGATCTAGGCTGCCCCCTTCCTCCCTCCCCTTCTATCCTTGAATTATGTCTGGAAATCCAAAAAACAAAATCCCAGATCAATAAAAGTGATCAATATGAGTTAGGCTAGCATCAGCGCTGTCCTCACACACTCTCCTCTGGCCTGTGTCCTTACTTAGTCCTGCTCATTAATGTGTGTGTGTGTGTGCATCCTGTTTCATCTACCACTGTTTTTGACTCCCCCACGCCTCTCTCTCCTCCTTCTCTCCCTCCTTCTCTCCATCCCTCCTTTCTCCTTTCCAATGATGGTGCCCCCTTTTCCAGTTTAGAACATTTTGAAAGAAAAAATTGACAAAAAACATTGAAGTAAAAAAACAAAACAATCAACAGGTCTGTAAATACACATGTCTGAGCATCATCCATGAAACAATATTAATAAAATGGAAATTCATTACTTTGATGTTTCCTGTTGATGTTGTTGTTTTCATTGTCTCCTGGAGGCTGGTACTTCACACACACTCACACAAGTAAATTCCCATAAAACAAACATCAGAGGTGATGGATTGTACACACAGTGTCATAACCGCTACAGACACTCTAATCCTGAATAACATACAAGGAAGGATTTGTACCTGGGATCTCTAGATCTCCAGTCAGACACTGTAACCACTAAGCTGCACTCACTGAGGTTTGTAGATTCCTTCTGCGTCCAGCTGAGGTTCTGAGTCTGCCTGGGTTTTATTGCGGTTGGAGTTTGTACACAGTTGTGTTCCTCGTGCCAGACACAAGCAGTCAAGCACAGAAAAGGTCAGTGGACTGATTGTAATTGATTAATAATTGTAATTGATTGTAACCAGGTCTGCTGCAGACTGCAGAGCTGTAGTGAACAGAACCGGGCCAGAAGTTCAACAAGAACAGAATCCCAGAGACTCAGATCATCGTGAGGTTGCCAGTGAACCGGAATCAACCCCTGGAGGAGAGAGGAGAGAGAGAGACATGAGTGTGTCTCTGTCAGGATGCAGGTGTGTCAGAGCAAGAAGACAGGACACTCAGGATGATCATGAAGCTGCTGATGACGGCTCAGATCTCTCCCAGGTGTGCTGTAAGCACGGGAGCAGACATGGAGAGGATATAGGAACGAGCGTTTCACACCAGCGGATTACAATATGAAAGTGTCGATAAGTTTTATTCCTGTCACACACACACGCCAACACTGCGAACACGCACACACTCGGTGCCTGTAATTATATTTAATACCAGCCTCCTCTTTATACGTTTCAACACAATAGGGACAAGAGCGAAGCCTGGGAGAACTCCACCTTAATGAAATACTTCTGAGCGGAACACTTCCTCGTCGGGAGCCGTCGCTCATTGGCTGTTTGGCATTCCGTTGCCATGTCAACAATCAGTTTGACTGACAGCTGGAATTGATGTCCTCAGCTAATCGCTTCATTGGTGTGAAAAGGTCATAAATCAACCAATTACGTGTCTGGCTTTATGAACAGATATTTTTGTTGGGGGCGGGGATATCTCAGATTCCTTGTGAGGTGTATCGTCTGGCTGGAAACCGCAGAAGCGCAGATAAGATGAAGGCAGTGTTATTAAAGTCTGTTTCAGGGAGGATCATACCTTCATTCAGGGAGACGACACCAATGATGAGTTCAAGGTTGTCATGTTGATCAGCGATCTGTGACACGCCTGACCTCGTTCTGAACCGAGAGACGACGGGGTCGGAGAGAGAGAGAGAGAGCAGAGGGAGGGAAGAGATAGAGGGAGGGAGGGAGGGAGAGGGGGGAGGGAAGATAGGGAGGGAGGGAGGGAGGGAGGGGAGAGAGAGAGAGAGAGAGAGTGAGTCACACGTAAAGCCTTTCCTGTGTTCTGACCCAAATATGATTTTGGATGTTTCATACTACCAACTCTATTCAATGATCGTGAACAGTCCTGGGGAGCTGAAGACCACCGAGGGAGGGAGGGAGGGAGGGAGAGAAGGAGAGAGAGGGAGGGAGGGAGGGAGGGAGAGAGGGAGAGAGGGAGGGAGAGAGAGCCAGGGCATGTGGGTACTATATGCCAGTCATGTCTGTTTCGCAGCATTCAAACCCCCTGACCTTCACAGCAGAGAGGTGGAGATGGGAGAGTTAAACACTCCTTATCTCCTGCAGACCCACAGCATCAGCAGCACATGTGCCACAACTGCAAAACACCCAAACCACCGTGACAGACAGACAGCACCACCGCAGAAGGACAGCTCAGATTGATTGCCTCGTGGTTTTAAGGGTTTAAGAAGAATCTTGGCAACCAGCATCTCCAATGTAACTGTTAGATGAGACACAACGTGACACAAAAGCAAGTAGAATGTTTCAGATGGTGTTTCAGTTCAGATGGTGTTTCAGTTAAGATGGTGTTTCAGTTCAGACGGTGTTTCAGTTCAGACGGTGTTTCAGTTCAGATGGTGTTTCAGTTCAGACGGTGTTTCAGTTCAGACGGTGTTTCAGTTCAGACGTTGTTTCAGTTCAAACAGTGTTTCAGTTCAGACGGTGTTTCAGTTCAGACGGTGTTTCAGTTCAAACGGTGTTTCAGTTCAGACGGTGTTTCAGTTCAGACGGTGTTTCAGTTCAGACAATGTTTCAGTTCAGACGGTGTTTCAGTTCAGATGGTGTTTCAGTTCAGATGGTGTTTCAGTAGTTTTCAACCCACTTTGCCTTCCACACCCCACCTCTCTGCCTTCCACACCCCACCTCTCTGCCTTCCACCCTGACGCATGAGGGAACATTGTGAGTTCCGGCTTTCAGAGAGATCATCAGTTTAATAGAGCTTCTTACGAGAACCAAGACTTTTCTGATTAACATGCGGTCCAGAGGCTGCTGCTGTCTGTTAAGCTGCTCTCTCACTCACACACGCACACACACACACACTCACAAACACACACGCACACTAACACACACTCACACACACACGCACACACACACACAGTCTCCCTAAACCTTAAAAAACAGAAGTGCGACCATCTTTTTATCAAAACGTTCATATCTTCCTCAAAGTGACCTGAGCAGGAAGTATCTCTCTCTCTCACACACTCATACAAACACAGACACGCACACACACAACCCCAAAACATAACTCTGACCAATCTTTTTATTGAAACATTCCTCAATGTGTTTTTTTTATTGTCACCTGAGGGAGAGAGATGGCCAGCTCCACGGCCCTCGCAGGAAGTCTGTTTACAGGAAGAGGGAGCAAGAAATGGGATTGGTTTTTACGATCGCTCTGCTGATTGGAGGAGACAGAGGTTGGGACCGGGAGATTACTGCCAATACTGGATCAAATAAGAACCCGACCTAAGGTCATAAATTAGATTCTAATGATTTTGTCATTCTGTTAAAACAATAACTTTGAAGCTTTTTTTCTGTCTCTCTCCCTCTCTCTCTCTCTCTATCTCTCTCTCTCTCTCTCTGGTAGACCTTTGATTTATTCTTTTAATATTTTGATGGCAAAAAACGGTTTGACTCCCAGGCGGTAATGATGGAAAGGGGATGAAATATCGGCCCAATTCATTTTCCCTTTCAGATTTAATTAGTTTATTTTATAATGCTATCCATCAGCATTGTTGTGGATTAGATGTGGAGAGTAAGAGAGCAGAGAGACTGTCTTGGCCCCTGGTCGAATATGTTCTACAGTCCCGCCTGGGACTGAAACGTGGCCTGCATTATTCATGAGCCCTGTCATAACTTCAATCTTATTCCTAATTTAATTATTAAAGACTTTCCCCCTTTGACTATATTTCACTAAGGTCATTCCAGCATTCCTTTCTAATTTAATTTTTGGGGGGAGAATGTCTCACCAGACAAATGGTCTTGCTTGATGATGAATCATATGTTATCAATGATGAGGACGTTGTGTACCCTACCTAACCCTACCCTACTTTTGGCTTGAACTCTTTTTCCTTTTGGCTCCATACAGATAAATCGTGAAATTTAATAACATGCGGGTGTAATGTGAGTTTTGAGAAGAAATACCAAGCTAATTATGAGGAAATGTTGCCCTATAGACTAGACTGTAGCGGTCTCATGTGTTTATCTGGAATGAGCAGAGGAGAGAGTGGAAATCCAACTTGACTGTCTCTCTGTGTATTATGAGCCAGCGGCGGTATAATATGTCTAAAGATCACCCCCTGACCTCTCCCACACTATTCCTCTTTCTCTCCTCTCTAATCTTCTTCTCAATCTCCTGTCTCTCTCGTCTCTCTGTCTGTCTCTCTCTCTCTCTCTCTCTCTCTCTCTCTCTCTCTGTCTCTCTCTCTCTCTCGCTCATCTCTCTCTCTCTCTCATCTCTCTCTCTGTCTCTCATCTCTCTCTCTCTCATCTCTCTCTCTCTCACTCCACAAAGGTTTGACACGTTTTTCATTTATTTTAATTATTCTCCATGTAGCAAAGTGGCTCGTGTCTAAACCCCTGACCTCTGACCCCCGGTCGGGCTGAACATGCAGGTGCTCGATGGCCATCAGGGACAGTGCAGAATTCCTCTTCTGACCCACAGTCGTCCGGAGTTTCAATTTTGTTTCAGTTGTGAAAACGTCCTTTCTCCCTCCAAACTGAAGTTAGCACGTCTCCGACAGGGGGAGCCGATGGACCCCCTCGCGACCCTGGGGGAAGGCGAGCAGCTAGCGGGGGCATCTCCTGGTCTAAGGTCCTCTCTCCCTGTGTGTCTGGACACTAGCCCGTTGTCTGAGGCTGAGCATAGCTGCTTCCACGTAACGGCAGAGCATAGCTGCTTCCACGGTAACGTTGACGAGCTCGACTTCCTTCGCTTCGTTTTTAGCTTTTAATTGCGGGATATTTCTGGTCTCAGACTTTTTTCTCTTCATTTTCCTTTTTTCCCTTTTCTCTTTGCTGTGCTTTTGGTCACTACCGCTGTCCATTGTCTGCGAACACCAACGTTTCATGAAGTTTTCTGAGTTCCACTCAGCTATACAACGTATCTGACTGTTACAAATGAATGACACTGTTTCAATGTGTTTAATGTCACTGATTTGCTTCCATAATTGCGGCCTGTTTCCAATCATTGTCTGTCCAGTCATCAACCTGACACATACAACAGATAGTCATCTCATCTCTCTCTCTCTCTCTCTCTCTCTCTCTCTCTCTCTCTCTCTCTCTCTCTCTCTCTCTCTCTCTCTCTCTCTCTCTCTCTCTTCTCTCTCTCTCTCTCTCTCTCTCTCTCTCACTCCACAAAGTGTCTCCCAAACCTAAAACCATCTACTGCTTTGTTGATTGAACGTTTTTAATTAATTACGGGTACTTAATCCCTGTGGCTGCTGTTGTCCAGCAGCACGTTTGTAGGCTGAGCAATTATCTGACTGGTTCATCTCCCAGGAGAAGTCTCTCTCTGCAGGAGAGAGGTCTCTTTCTGCTGAGCACCGGAACAGGCTCTGGTAAACGACGAGGGAGGGATAAGTACACACATTAGACATAATCACCCAACGTGATGTTTGTTAGGAGGTAGAAAGGGAGAGAGAGGTAGAGATGGAGCAGAGAGAGAAGTGTACCTGCGTGTGTGTGTGTACCTGCGTGTGTGTGTGTGTACCTGCGTGTGTGTGTGTACCTGTGTGTGTGTGTACCTGTGTGTGTGTGTACCTGCGTGTGTGTGTGTACCTGCGTGTGTGTGTGTGTACCTGCGTGTGTGTGTGTGTGTGTGTACCTGCGTGCGTGTGTGTGTGTACCTGTTTTGCATTCCTACCAACAACACTAATGCAGCCATTTGAAAGGATCGCATCCTTCAGCACCATGATCAAACTGGGAGCTGAATCAGTGCGTTGGCCCAGGCTGAAGTCTGATGACAAGCAGGAGGAGTGTAATCAACTCCAAACATGATCTCAGGGGCACTCAGGTGGACCCCGTGGAGCTGGCTTGTGAGGGTGACAGATGCTCTCTCACATCATCGTCTGAATAGGGTGTGAAAGAGAGGATGTGTACTCCTTTTCTCCCACCAGCTCCTTCCTGTTGGCTGACTCTGATTGGCTGATTGAACAAGTCGATGATTAGTGTCATTGTAGGACCTGACAAAAACACACTCTCACGTTCTGTCTCCGAAGAATGTGTGTGTGTGTGCAGGAAGCGAGTGAGTGTGTGTGTGTTTAGGAAGTGTTTCGAGGGGCCTGGCACACGTTCCTCTGGCACACAACCCTATAGTGTGTGTGTGTGTGTGTGTGTGTGTGAGAGTGTGTGTGTGTGAGAGTGTGTGTGAGAGTGTGTGTGTGTGAGAGAGTGTGTGTGTGTGTGTGTGAGAGTGTGTGTGTGAGAGAGTGTGTGTGTGTGAGAGTGTGTGTGTGAGAGTGTGTGTGTGTGTGTGAGTGTGTGTGTGTGTGTGTGTGTGTGTGAGAGAGTGTGAGTGTGTGAGAGTGTGTGTGTGTGTGAGAGTGTGTGTGTGTGTGTGTGTGTGTGAGAGAGTGTGAGTGTGTGAGAGTGTGTGTGTGTGTGAGAGTGTGTGTGTGTGTGTGTTCATCTGCAGCAGCTGATGTTGCTTGTCTCCATGAAACTCTGTTATAAATACTGTGGGTCCCGTAGCAGGGAATAGCCACTGGCAATGTTTGTGTGTGTGTGTGGGTGCGTGTGTGTGGGTGCGTGTGTGTGTGTTGGTGTGTGTGTGTGGCATTGAGGTCAAGGACATAGGAGGACCAAGCAGCAACACGCGGGAAATTAAATTAGCTAACCCACCTGGAATGTTGTGCTGAGTGATGCGTAATGTATGAGTGAGTGTGTGTGTGAGTGTGTTTGGGGAGGGTGGGGGGGGGGGGGGTGTGAGTGTGCGCGTGTATGTCAGTGTGTGTGTGTACGTCAGTGTGTGTTTGTGTGAGTGTGTGTGTGTGTATGTCAGTGTGTTTGTGTGTGTATAGGTATGTGTGTCTCAGTATATGTATGTGTATGAATGTCATGTCTACACACACAGGGACACACACGCACACACAGATAGAATCATTGGTATGACACACACATACCACACTGCACACACTTTTGTGCTTTTAGTACAATGCGGATATAACAGAATGGCAGCTGTACTGCCCCTAAGGTATTCGATCTATAATCACATTCTCAGCACACAATAGCAGAGAAATCTAGTTCAGGCCTCCTTGTGTAAGTCACGGTTTTATGGCGGCAATAAATGAATACTGCACTTATCAAATCCGCAGAACTAATGTCAAGGCTGTTGTCAAGCAGGGATTTTATAGCTATTCACCTCCGTCGTTGAATATGTTCAGGACCAGACCCAGACCAGGACCAGAACCAGACCCAGACCCAGACCAGGACCAGACCAGAACCAGACCAGGACCAGACCAGGACAAGGACCAGACCAGGACCAGAACCAGAACCAGACCAGGACCAGGACAGTCTGTATGGTGTGGTGTTCGCTCGTTCGTATGGTCGGCTGAACGGTGCGAGAGGTACTCTGACCCTCCTGTGCAGTCATGGGTTTATTGTTTCATAAAGTCAATACGTGACTAAACCCACCTGGCGTGGCTCCGCATTGCGTGAGTTATACTCTGGATAATCCCTCCATCGATTCCCCCCTTCTTTCGTCATATTCATTTGCTGAAGTTATCGCTAATAACCAAACAGCAGAAAAACGCTCATTTCCTAAGTCCCTTTATATTGAGGTATAAATGAAAAGTATTCTAAGCCGAGGGAGGAAACTACTATTTGACTTTTTTATGGTATTATGACCTTTCTGATGACTGCAACACTATCTTTTTATGGTTATATCCAATCCTACACTGACCTCGAAATGTATTTTGTTTCCGTGGCTGTAAAAGCTGCCTCGGTTTAGGGTTATCTTGGAAACGATTGTCTAGCCAGTATTGATTCTGACATCACAGGCCTGCTCATTAAATAGCTTTGATTTTTCAATAAAGATTACAGACACCATGTAGTTTAATCAATGACCACAAATGAAGCTTTTGTGCATGCATGCATGTCTGTGTGGGTGTGTCTGTGTGTCTGCATGTGTGTGTCTGTGTGAGTGTGTGTGTTAAAGAGAGTAATTTGTGTATGTACATCTGAGTGTGTTTCTCTGTTTCCAGGGGAGTTTATATCATTTTTTTTCCAGTGCGACATTTCATGTGTGTGTGTTTGTGTGTGTGTGTGTTTGTGTGTGTTTGTGTGTGTGTGTGGGAGTGTGTGTGTGGGAGTGTGTGTGTGTGTGTGTGTGTGTGTGTGGGAGTGTGTGGGAATGTGTGTGTGTGTTTGTGTGTGTGTGTCTGAGAGAGAGTTGTTTGGCCGTCACATCAACACTGGCGAAAATTCTTTCTTCTGGAATCATCCTGAGATACATAGCGGCCGTCTTCACAGACCAACGACACGCTGGGCCTTTTACCGGGCGCCCGTTAAACAACACCAGAACGGCGCTCGTTTAGACGCATGAGCCACGGTGGAAAGACTCAATCAAGTGTTTAAACGTGTGTTCAGGTCCCAGCAGCCTGTGTAGTATCACAAGGAACAGTGTCACCCTTAAAGGATTACAGAGAAAAGAATCCGTTTACGGGCACCACTACCAAATACAGACGGCAAGAAATAAAGCCATCTAATTTTTTTTTCTTTCAACACCTCTTTATTGGGGACCCCACAGCCTGAAAGGGGCTTAATCTCTTCCTGCAGATAATGGTGTTTTCAGTTCATTTATTTCTATCTGGGCTACTTAGTGGAGTCTAATCCCCTAGTCTTTGAATAATACCTATTAAATATGCTGCATTTACAGTGGAACAGACATGGGGGGTTGGGGGGAAGGGTGTGGACAGATAGCTTAAGAAAAAAGCAAAGACAAGACAAAAGCAAAAAAATACCAGAGAGAGAGGAGGAGGGGAGGAGAGGAGAGGAGGAGGAGAGGAGGAGGAGGGGGGGAGAGGAGGAGGAAGAGGAGAGGAGGAGGAGAGGAGGAGGAGAGGAGAGGAGGAGGGGAGGAAGAGGAGAGGAGGAGGAGAGGAGGAGGAGGGGGAGAAGAGGGGGAAGAGGAGGAGGAGGAGGAGGGGAGGAGGAGAGGAGGAGGAGAGGATGAGGAGAGGAGGAGGAGAGGAGGAGGAGGAGGGGAGGAGGAGAGGAGGAGGGGGAGAGGAGGAGAGGATGAGGAGAAGAGGAGGAGAGGAGGAGGAGAGGAGGAGGAGGGGGAGAAGAGGGGGAAGAGGAGGAGAGGAGGAGGAGAGGAGGGGGAGAGGAGGAGGAGAGGAGGGGGAGAGGATGAGGAGAGGAGGAGGAGAGGAGGAGGAGGAGGAGGGGGAGAGGAGGAGGAGGAGGGGGAGAGGAGGAGGAGAGGAGAAGATGACAGCAGAGTTGAAAGGGAAATCGTAGAGCAGGGGGTGAACTTGTTAGACGTCAGTCCAGGTTGTGTTCATCTGGTTAAAGGGTTGTCATGTATGATGGATACAACGTAAGACTAAGATCTACACACTGTCAGCCCCCAAGTAGTCATTTATTGGACGGCGATTGTGTCAAATTGCCACTTTGAACAACTCTAATTTTGTTGATGAAGGCAGTTTCTGCATCCCAATTTGCATACTTCTTTTTTTCAAAGTATGTATTGCAATTTTCCTTTCAGACCATGAGCAGTACTAAGCGCAGTAGAGTCTGGACATAAGACTTAGTGATGTCATTGAGCTGGCGCAGACAGGTTCGTATCGGCCATTTCTGACCATGTCTCCACCGTTGACTGAACCACAGGTTGTGTCGGAACCAGACAAGCTGCACATGCTGAAGACTGTCGAGGCCTGTCCTGGTGTTGCACACTGCTAAAGACTGTCGAGGCCTGTCCTGGTGTTGCACACTGCTGAAGACTGTCGAGGCCTGGCCTCTGATAGGCCTCTGATATTTACCAATATAAATATCTATCATCCTAAATACTTTGGTATTGGCGTTGGTACAACCAGTTTGAAGTCCCAGTTCATCCCAGTTTGCCTTGGAAAACGATGGACTAAAGCATAGTCCGACTTTTTACGCAGGTAAATCATACCTTCTCAGTTTATGGGTGATTCCATTTTATATTTCGTACTTTTGAAAAAGAAACTGAGCTATTTCCTTCCTCAATTACCGGCTGTGTCACGGATGTAAATGGCGAAGGTCGCAAATGCCATTTTCCGCTAAGCAGTCTCTCGCTCTGTGAAATCATAAATGACTGACACGTCTAACAGTTTGGGATTATCAGATAACCTTGGAGTTCCGCGAGAAACACCAGGTTTGTCCCGTTTAAATTATAACTCTCTCTCTCTCTCAAAAACGACCGACCTAGCAGATTCTGACGGGATTTAAACACAGTAAATAGTATTTTGTGCTCGTGCACATAATTACATAACTCTGCCTCCGCTCCCAGAACTAATCCCGTGTGACCGGGGTTTTAAACGGGCTCATATTGAAGGGGTTAGATTACAGGATACATGCTGACTGCAGCTCGCTCACAGAGAACGAGCTGAACAAGGTCAGCGATCGCACCGCGTCTTCACAACCATTAAACCCCACATCCAACATTTCACTGGAAGCTAAGCGTCCGAAGCTGATGAGAAGTTTCACTAAAACGAAAAAACATCAAAACCACACACACACACGCACACATACACACACACACCCGCACACACACACTAAAACCAGCAACGCTTGGCTGCTTCAATTTAGAGGGGAGCAACCAAGCAACGCTTTGAATGATTTGGGAAAACACACACACACCACACACACACACACACACCACACACCACACACACACACCACACACACACCACACACACACAGACCCAGAGCAGAATGGAGGCAACACTTAGATTAGCAGGGTGGTTGAACATGCTGGCTGGAAAAGTTCTTTCAGTCTGTGGTGCAGGTCTGTTGGAAGGTGTGTGTATGTGTGTGTGTGTGTGTGTGTGTGTGTATGTGTGTGTGTGTGTGTGTGTGTGTGTCTCCTTCCTCTCCTCTCCCAACCTCTATCTCTCTCTCCCCATCCCTCTCTGTCTAAAAGCCTGTCCCATCTCTATCTCTCTCTCCCCATCCCTCTCTGTCTAAAAGCCTGTCCCATCTCTATCTCTCTCTCTTCTCCTATTGAGGTTCTAATTGAAGAACAAATAGAGGTCTGTTGCTGGATTTATTTACAAAGGGGAAACATTCAGTGCTCCCCCCCCACACACAGAACACAGCACACAGAACACACACAGCACACAGAACACAGCACACAGAACACACACAGCACACAGCACACAGCACACACACAGCACACAGCACACAGCACACAGCACACAGCACACAGCACACACACAGCACACAGCACACACACAGCACACAGCACACAGCACACAGCACACACACAGCACACAGCTCACAGCACACAGCACACAGCACACACACAGCACACAGCACACAGCACACACACAGCACACAGCTCACAGCACACAGCACACAGCACACAGCCCACAGCACACACACAGCACACAGCACACACACAGCACACAGCCCACAGCACACACACAGCACAGCACACAGCACACACACACAGCACACAGCACACAGCACACACACACCTCCACCCCCTCGCCATTCTCCACCTTCCCTTCTTCTGTGCACCTTGTTACCAGGGTAACCTCCCGTCCTCCTGGTGTGTTGGAGGTAAACGTGTTCCACATATCAGCGACATCATCACCTACACATCAGTCCTCCACGCTCCTTCCTTTCTTCTTCTGCAGAGCATCGAGGAAAGAAGTCATGTTATTATTCCTGATGTGTTTCCTGCTTGCCCACGCTCCCCCCTCTTCCTGGTTGTGATAAGCCCAAGGCCAGGTCTGGATTTCCATCCTTCTAGAAACCTCTGTTTTTCCCTTTCTTAGAAGTAGCCTCGACAAGTCCTGGTTTCTGTGTGTATATACTATGTCTGTGTGCGTATACTATGTGTGTGTGTGTATATACCATGTCTGTGTGCGTATACTATGTGTGAGTGTGTGTGTATATACTATGTGTGTGTGTTGTATAAAAGGAATTGTGAAGCATTGTTCTGTGGATTCTTGATCTCCTGAGACCTTCACCTCAGCTCTGCTTGTCCTACTCCTTCTCCTTCCTCACATATTGCTTTCTATCTCTGGTTTACAATAATCATGGTAGAGTAGGTAAGAGTTAACCTTCATTTTGTTACATGTTTGCCTTGTAATTGATTTCATTCATTTGCAGTGTTATTACTTTTTTTTTTTTTTACCTTACTTTGACCATTCTTGCTCCGATTTAACCAATATGGTCAAATAACTATAATTCTATTTGTATTGGCATTATTTGGTTCATGCTAATACACTGTTCAGTTTCCCATCTTCCTTTAAACCATAGGGGGATTCGTTTTGGTAGCTTGGCAAATATGTAACCGCTTACACTACCGTCACACAGCTTTTAATGGGTTTGTGTACGAGACGAGGTTTCATATTACTGAACACATCAACCACCGTCTCCACACTCAGTCAGCTGGTACTGCTCCTCCCTGCACAGCAAGAGATTACAGGTTCAAATCCCCCCATAGGCTGGTTTGGATAAAAACAAATACTATATTATTATTATTATTATAACCTGACACTAAGCTCGAGACCAGGATATTTCCTATTTTATTTGGGTACATTTCAAGTACTTTCTGAGCGGCAAGATCCTCTCTGAATGTGTGTGTCATGTCAGGACGTTAGAAGGTTGTTCTGTGGGGATGTGAGCAGGCTCAGTGTCGCTCACGTCATGCCCTCTTGGGTGGAAACTCTCGAATCAGCTTGAAATCCAGATAAGACATAGATCACTGTATCCCCTCCACCACACACACACACAGCGACCACACACACAGACACACACACAAACCCCTGGCATGGGAAAGTCAGTGAGTTGAATCTTGATCTGTGACACTATAATGAATCAATAATAATTATTGCTGCAATCACACATGATTGATCTGATGAGTTCTGTCTACTGTCTGTCTGCCTGTCTGTCTGCCTGTCTGTCTACCTGTCTGTCTGCCTGTCTCTCTCTCTCATCCCAGGAAACATGCACACACACACACTGACTTACACACACACACTGATTTACACGCATACACACTGACTTACACACGTGATTGCATGATCACTTTTCATCATCGTGTCCCCTCCACCTCCCTCCCCCTCCCTCCCCCTCCTCCTCCTCCTCCTCCTCCTCCTCCTCCTCCTCCTCCTCCTCCTCCTCCCTCCTCCTCCTCCTCCTCCTCCCTCCCCCCCCTCCTCCCTTTCCTCCTCCTTCTTCCCCCCTCCTCCCCCCCCTCCCCCCTCCCCCTCTCCCCCCTTCCTCCCCTCCTCCCCCTCCTCCCCCTCCTCCCCCTCCTCCTCCTCCTCCCCCCCCTCCTCCCTTTCCTCCTCCTTCTTCCCCCCTCCTCCCCCTCCTCCCCCCTTCCTCCCCTCCTCCCCTCCTCCCCCTCTCCTCCTCTTCCTCCCCATCTCCCCCTCCTCCCGCCCCTCCCCCTCCTCCCCAGCCCAGCCCAGTCCTATCTGTTACAGATTAGAAATAGATTCATTCCATTCATCATAAATCTGCGAGCGGCGGGGTTGTGATCTAAATCACAGGCTGTGTGTGGTACACTTCTCCTAACCGCGCCCGCAAGAACAGTGATTAACACACCCCTGTGTGATTGTGCACGTGTTCGTGTGTGTGTGGTGTGTGTAGGTGTGTGTGTGACTGTGTGTGTGTGTGACTGTGTGTGTATGTGCGTGGGAGTGTGTGAGATGTATCTTGTGTCTTGTCAGAGGGCATGTGTTGTGTGATATAATCTGGCCTGTATTGAGCGCAGTGGGAGGATGGGATGTGTTTGGGATGTGTCTGGGATGTGTCTGGGATGTGTCTGGGATGTGTCTGGGATGTGTCTGGGATGTGTTTGGGATGTGTCTGGGAGTCAGGAGGGAGAGCGGTTAGGGAAGCGGGCTTGTAATCAGAAGGTTGCCAGTTCGATTCCTGGCCGTGCCAGATGACGTTGTGTCCTTGGGCAATGCACTTCACCCTACTTGCCTCGGGGGAATGTCCCTGTACTTACTGTAAGTCGCTCTGGATAAGAGCGTCTGCTAAATGACTAAATGTAAATGTAATGTCTCTGGGATGTGTCTGGGATGTGTCTGGAATGTGTCTGGGATGTGTCTGGAATGTGTCTGGGATGTGTCTGGAATGTGTCTGGGATGTGTCTGGGATGTGTCTGGGATGTGTCTGGAATGTGTCTGGAATGTGTCTGGGATGTGTCTGGGATGTGTCTGGGATGTGTCTGGAATGTGTCTGGGATGTGTCTGGGATGTGTCTGGGATGTGTTTGGGATGTGTCTGGGATGTGTCTGGGATGTGTCTCAGTCTCTCTCTCTCCTTCTCTTTCTTGCTTCCCTTCTCCATCCCTCTCTCCCTGTCCATCTCTCTCTCCCTCTCTCCCTGTCCATCTCTCTCTCCCTCCCTCCCTGTCCATCTCTCTCCCTGTCCATCTCTCTCTCCCTCCCTGTCCATCTCTCTCCCTGTCCATCTCTCTCCCTCCCTCTCCATCTCTCTCCCTCCCTGTCCATCTCTCTCCCTCCCTCTCCATCTGAGAGTGAGAAGGAGAGGGAGGGAGAGACAGGAGGGATATTGTGTAAGACAGAAAAAAAAGAGAGCAACTGGTCAGATCAGTTTCCTTGTTTGTCCTTCCAGGGTCAGATGTGGGAGAACTGTGAACACAACCAGCATGTTAACCACAGGGACACACAGCAAAGAGGGGATTTGAACCTGCAACCTCTTGATCTAGTTGCTCTAACCACTGAGCTACATTCATTGCTCCAATAATCTTTATGGTTTGTCCTCCACCCTGTCAACAGGCCCTGTTAGAGCACACAGCTGCACCCTGGTTTTGTATGCTGTTACGGACGTTTGAACAAGCCACTTAAAACGTCTCCTACAACTAGCCCAGGCTGTTTGCATTAGAGCCAACCCTGGCCCGGGTAAGTGTGTGTGTGTGTGTGTGTGAGTGTGTGAGGGGGGTGGGTGCAAGGTGAGACTGTCTCACCGCTGTGATCGTGTGGTAGAAGAGGAGGCCTATTAGGTTTAATGAACACCATGTTTCAGAAATTAGGCTCCCCTGTGTGTGTGTGGGCGTGTGTGGGCGTGTGGGCTTGTGTGGTGTGTGTGTGTGTGTGTGTGTGTGTGTGTGAATCTGAGGACTCTAGACTGCAACATGTGTTTGGGGAAGCAATGGCTTTAAGTGTGCACCCTAAAATATTTTCCCAAATACACACACACACCCTCAAACATGCACACACACACACACAAACACACACACACTCTCACGTACACAAACACCCAGTAATACACACAGAAGTAATAGAACAAGCTACAATTTGTACCAGACCGCCCCTCCCTCCATCTTTGCCTTTGTACTTTAGTTCTGGGAGTAACTGCTGGTTAGGTAACCTAGACGGTTGGGGTAATTACATGCAGCATCAACCCCTCCTTCCTCTCCTGACCATTAATTAAATCACTGTTGTAGCGTAGGCTGAGACCAACCTTAATGTTTTAAGTAATTGTGCCAGCGTGCTTAAACCCAGACTCTCCACCCATCCTGTCCTGGGAGAGTAAATTCTACTTAGAAACTGGAGTACTGACCTACAGTATCTCTCACGTATCTGTTTTCTCTCTCCTTCTCCCCCACTTTCCCTCTTTCTCCCTCCTGCTCTCTCTCTCTCTCTCTCTCTCTCCTCTCTCTCTCTTCTCTCTCTCTCTCTCTCTCTCTCTCTCTCTCTCCTCTCTCTCTCTCTCTCTCTCTCTCTCTCTCTCTCTCTCTCTCTCTCTCTCGCTCTCTCTCTCCTCTCTCTCCCCCTCCCTCTCTCTCTCTCTCTCTCTCTCTCTCTCTGTCTCTCTCCCTCTCTCTCTGTCTCTCTCTCTCTCTGTCTATCTCTCTCTCTCTCTTTCTCTCTCTCAGATGTCTGTAGTTAGAAGTAATCACCTAGTTCTCAAAGACTTCACAGATAATTAAAGGAGTTTGGTGTTAATAGCGTTAATTTCTGTGTATGCTTGTTGTGTCATGGTTTGAATGCTTACTGCGAGGATGTAGTTCTTGTGTAACTGCAGGATCTGAAAACTCTCTGCTCTCGTCTCGTTCCTCCGCAGCGGGGGCGGTATTTACCAAACACCGGGTGACGTTGGGGTTGTGTGTAACGGGCAGGGTGCGGCGTAGCGGCCGTCAGCACGCTTGTGCTGGTGTGCAGAGCGTTGCAGACTGCTGGTGAGGAACTAAATAAAGTTTCCCAGTTCCTCTAAACACGCTGGGTAGCGCCTGTTGTACTGTTACACGATAGCACCCTTGGTAGAGGGGAGGAATGTGTGTGTGTAGGAACTGTCTGCACTGCAGGTCTGAAGGTGTGTGTGTGTGGTAAGTGTTCTGAGTTTTCAGTAGATGGATGAAGCTGCGGTCAAAAGGCAGAAATAAACCAGATAAATCGCTCAGCGGTACGTTCAGCCGAATGTTTCTGAAGAAGGCGAGAGCGTGTCTGGATGATGACGGCTCGCGCTGTCGACCGCATCGCTTCCGAGAAGACGGCTGCCTGCCTGGAGCACTTCCCCTGCCCGGCCCTTTAATCGTCAGAACCGGTCTGAGAGCCTGGAAGATGGAGCGGTTTGTTATGTTCGTCTTGAGCGCAGGACAGCAGGCCTTTCAACAGATGAGGGGGTACAGTATGGGCCTGTGTGTTTCTATGTGTGAGTGCCTTTCTGTGTACAGTAGGTGAATGTGTGTGTGCGTGTATGTGCCTTTCTGTGTGTGTGTGTGTGTGTGTGTGTGTATGTGCCTTTCTAGTACCAAGCTGTTTGCCACCATTTGCTGTCCTCGCACTGTGCAGTGACAATAAAGTTGATTCTATTCAAATATCTTTCTGGAAGGGGCTGTCATTGAGAGCAGGAAGCTGATCAATGTCCAAGAGGCTTTGTCAGAACCCACAGTTCAATATCGCCCATTTGTCTCCGCAGACGCCAATCTTGGCTGGAGCAGAATGCGTCGATGTTCTGTGATGATGAATAGGACTTTGTGCGTCTCTCGTAACCGTGTTAATGCAAAACCAGCGAAAACTTCTCAAAGAGATAGATTTGAATCAAGTTCCCCTCCTCATACGTCTCATGATTTATGACAGAAAACGACCTTGTTTCTTTCTGAGGGTACTCAAATGAACGTCACACTTAGAGAAACAACAGTTAAACTTTTTGATTCCCCCCCTTCAGTCCCCCCCTTCTCTCCTCTCGTATTTTTACATAAAACTGGGATCTGGATGCCGACCAGCCGTGAGGCCTGGGAGTGTGTTTTAACTGGCCCGGAGACGTCCAGCTCATATTAGCCGTGTAGAGAAATGTGCTGAATGTTCTAGAGGCCTCAGCCTCGGCCAAGATAGACAGTTGGCCCAGGACCCAGGACAGCAGCATAGCTCGTATCTCATAGAAGCTCTGAGCTTCGCTCTCCAGAACCCCGCCGCCCCAGCCAGCCGATCAGGCTGGCTGGATCTCAGCGCTGATGAACAGTGACGGGGTGGGGTCTGGGGTCAGCTGGGACGGGGGGGGTCTGGGGTCAGCTGGGACGGGGGGGTCTGTGGTCAGCTGGGATCCGAAGTCAGACCGAGGCTCGTTAACAATCTGCTCTCCTCGCCAGGTCACTGGGAAACTTCTGCTTCCATTTGCACCCTCTGAACTGTCCCTGCCTCTGTCCCTGCATCGCTGTTCCTGCCTCTCTGTCCCTGCCTCTGTCCTTGCCTCGCTGTCCCTGCCTCGCTGTCCCTGCCTCGCTGTCCCTGCCTCTCTGTCCCTGCCTCTGTCCTTGCCTCGCTGTCCCTGCCTCTCTGTCCCTGCCTCTCTGTCCTGCCTCGCTGTCCCTGCCTCGCTGTCCCTGCCTCTGTCCTTGCCTCGCTGTCCCTGCCTCTCTGTCCCTGCCTCGCTGTCCCTGCCTCGCTGTCCCTGCCTCTCTGTCCCTGCCTCTGTCCTTGCCTCGCTGTCCCCTGCCTCTCTGTCCCTGCCTCTCTGTCCCTGCCTCGCTGTCCCTGCCTCGCTGTCCCTGCCTCTGTCCTTGCCTCGCTGTCCCTGCCTCTCTGTCCCTGCCTCGCTGTCCTGCCTCGCTGTCCCTGCCTCGCTGTCCCTGCCTCTGTCCTTGCCTCGCTGTCCCTGCCTCGCTGTCCCTGCCTCGCTGTCCCTGCCTCGCTGTCCCTGCCTCTGTCCTTGCCTCGCTGTCCCTGCCTCTCTGTCCCTGCCTCGCTGTCCCTGCCTCGCTGTCCCTGCCTCGCTGTCCCTGCCTCGCTGGCGGAGGTGG
This sequence comes from Osmerus eperlanus, assembly GCF_963692335.1. NCBI lineage: Eukaryota > Metazoa > Chordata > Actinopteri > Osmeriformes > Osmeridae > Osmerus > Osmerus eperlanus. Next base: position 754,501 of record NC_085045.1, on the reverse strand, counting down.
AAACAATACTCATTGTTCTGTTTGTGTAGCATGGTCTGCTGTGTGTGTGGGTATGTTGATGTGTGTGTGTGGATGTGTGTGTGTGTGTGGATGTGTGTGTGTGTGGATGTGTGTGTGTGTGGATGTGTGGATGGGCACCCAACTCGCGTGTAATTCCAGATTTAAAAATGTTTTGCAAGTCCGTCACGGACAATTGACACATGGCAGAAAAGAGAGAGAGAGAAAGAGAGACTACAGCGAGGAGATATTTATGAAGCCATAAAACTGATTTGGTTGAGGTAATCCTGCTCTGAGAGGAAGGAGAGAGGGCCCGGCGTTGATCATTAAAGATGTTTGGCTCCTGATGCGCCGTTTAAACAAGGCCTGAAATCTGCCCTCCCTCTCTCCCCTGGGCGAGCGACAGAGGGAAGTGTTGGCGTGGGGACTGTTGCTAATGAACCTGGAGACACATGATGTGTCACATCTCCCTCCCGCCCCTCATCCCCTGGTCATGGGGTCCCTGACAGGCAGGGTCAGACTGGCCGTCGGTAGAGTCGGGAGATTTTACGAACGGCCGGTCAAACGGCCGCGGCATAATGCCCAAAAATATAATATATAATAATAATCCACGGTCGTGGGCCGGTCTGCGTTTCAAAGTCCCGGGCCGTTTTTCAGTCCCAGTCCAGACCTGGGTCTGGGGTATTGTGTTCTCTGACTATCTGTATGGTGTTGTGGTCAGATTAGTTAGTGAACACTAACAGTCACACGATCAAGCACACTCTCTGGAGAGTGTTATTCTGGATTTGTTCTGAAACTCAATCACTTGGAAAACAAGGTCCGCTCCCTGCCCCTCCCTCCTCTGTCGCGATTGGTCCATGAGTGTTCTAACCTCGAGGCATTGGTGGGTTCGAAAGGTTGGTGTTCCTCCGCTTGACGCCAAAGAAAGTAGTCCCCTGTCCAGAGAGTGTGGTGAGAACCAGGTCTCGCTCCTCGCTGTTTCTCTGAGGGAACTAGATGGACTCCACATCCTCTACTGTAAATCTTCAAACAGCAACAGAGACTGTTTAGTTTTCCTCAGAAGTCCAGCGTCTAGGATTACCTCAGGAACCCTTTGGAGTTGGAGTTTTGGTTCTCCCTGCTTGAGAGAGAGAGAGAGAGAGAGAGAGAGAGAGAGAGAGAGAGAGAGAGAGAGAGAGAGAGAGAGAGAGAGAGAGAGAGAGAGAGAGAGAGAGAGAGAGAGAGAGAGAGAGAGAGAGAGAGAGAGAGAGAGAGAGAGAGAGAGAGAGGGAGGGAGGGGACTCTGTCCTGAGTTGTATTGTGTGGCCGTGCTGGAGTGAGGCAGTTTCACCCCCTGACTGTAATGTGGAGTGATGTGTCATGTCTTCTTGCTTTGGCAGACATCTCTCCTGTCTGGGTCATCAGCACTAACTCTCACTGTGGTGTCACCCAGCCAAACGTAACACAGGCTACTCAGCCTGGTGATAAACACCCTCATCCTGATCCTCCTAACATCTGATCTTCCTCTGCTCTCGCCACGGCGACGGAGAACGACTGGAGATCTCCAAACAGGATCAGGATCTTAGCAAATCACTTCAATTACAAGGTCAAGTCATGATCTACTTAGTAAAAAAGTAGATGTAGTATTCAATTGTGAATTGTGGGACGATTGTGTTTCAGTTTTCTCAGGAAAGTAAGTAGGTCAAGTTTTCAGTCCACAGAAATTACCAAACAAAAATAATCACAAGAAACTCACAATAAATCTACTTGGCCAGATATCCTGAGATGGTTCTCCTGGTTGTGTTTGAGATGGTTCCCTGTTCCACACGCGGTTCCCTGTACCAGCGGACACAGCTGTGTCAGGCTGGTTGTCCTGGTAACGAGTCTCATTTGTTCATCCATCGTTCAGCTCGTCCAAGATCTCAGACAATCATCCTGGTCTCCCAGCGTGCTGGAGAATCATTACTGCTGGCTTCACATACGCACCATCTGGTCTGGGAAGAGCCCTGTGATTGTGATGCTAGGGGGTATGGGGTATGATTCTCGCTTCGGGTGCGAGAGGTCCCGGGTTCAGATCCCGGACGAGCCCCCATGTTACAACTGGCTCACGGATGTAATCAGGAAGAGAGATGTAGGCACAACTGGAACGGTTAGCACTGGTTTAATGTTTAACTGAGCTGACCACAGCTCCCCCCCCCCCCCCCCCCATCCCTGGAGCAGGTACTTAAAGCCTCAAGCCACGCCGGGTCCAGGTGTGTCCAATCAACCTAATCAGCACGGCAACTCAGGAAAGGGGAGGGCTGTCACATGCTTGCCATGCACATCCACGCCAGTGTCCTCTGAGTCCACCTGTGCAGAAGCGGACCTCGTCCCTTCAGGGTCGTCTTCAACAGGAGAGTGAAGATCCATCCAGAGAGGCGGCTCCCCCAGGAGGGACATCCTTCCAGGGTAACAACCCAACACCTGACCAGTAACACACAACCTCAGCCCTGGCCCTTACTCCAGCCCCGGCCTCTTCCGCCAGCCTCTTGTAAGTGACTAGTCTCCCAGAGCCCTGGAGGTCTGTGGACCTAATCCTCTTCCTGAATACAAACAGCGTGTCTTCTGCCAGGACAGGGTATCATGTTAAGAAGCCCTTCTGGGAGTGTTCATCTCTCTGGCTCCGCTTTCCGGAAGGATCTGTTTGGTGCTGGCGTTTCCTGTTGTCTCCCTCTGTCACCATGGCATGTGTGTGTGTGCAGGGGTTCCCACACACACCCACACACACACACACACACACCCACAAACACACACACACACAGCTAATCTAAAGCCGTGTTCAAACAAACAGACCGGTGGAGAAGGCAGGTTATCTGTGCTCTCCTCTTCTTATCCTGCTGAGCTGCACACAGCTCAACCCTAACCCTAACACATAAAGACACACACACACACACACACACACACACAGCAAGCCTTAACATAAAGACACACACACACACAGCAAGCCTTAACATAAAGACACACACACACAGCAAGCCTTAACATAAAGACACACACACACACAGCAAGTCTTAACATAAAGACACACACACAGCAAGTCTTAACATAAAGACACACACACACACAGCAAGTCTTAACATAAAGACACACACACACACAGCAAGTCTTAACATAAAGACACATACACACACAGCCCCTGCTTGGGGAGAGAGTGTGTGTTACTATATGTCTATGTTACTGTATGTGTGTGTGTGTGTGTGTCTGTGTTACTGTATGTGTGTCTGTGTGTGTTACCATATGTGTGTGTTACTGTATGTGTGTGAGTGTGTGTGTGTTACCATATGTGTGTATGTCTGTGTTACTGGATGTATGTTCCACTGTTATATTCTAGTCTATGCACTCTATTGTACTCTATTGTATTGTACTCCTTTCTGTTCTACTCTATTTAGTTGTAGTCTGTGGAACTCTCTCCTCTCCGGCAGCTGAAGATGCTATCGGGTCACATGATCACAGATGAAAGACGGAGGCTTGCTCTAATTGCCGTCTGGCACGGTCGCCGTGGTGACACCGAGCGAGAGACACCAGAGACTATAGAGAGGGAGGAGAGGGGAGGGAGAGATGGAAGGAGAGAAGGAGGGAGAGAGAGGGAAGGAGACAGAGTGAGAGGGAAAGAAGGAGGGAGAGATGGAGAGAGAGGGAGGGGGGTTGGAAGGGAAAGAGAGACAGATCGACAGTCAAGAGTTCACAGCGAAAACGAGAGTTGAGACGCCACCTCTCTGAAACACTCTGTCAGATTAAACGCTTTCCCCCCGAAATACGATTCATTTTCTTCTTCATTTGATGGAAGGGGGAAATATTAGCGACTAACCCCAGCTTGGATCATCCCGCAGCGGGGCGCTTCGCTTCCTCAATTAGACTCCAGCCAGGCAAGCTGATGCCCCTAATGGCTAGACACCTCTGAAATCCCGCGGTTTGGTTTTAATAGGCGCATATTACAAACTTAAACACCAAAAGTTTTTTGAAAGTGTCATGTAAGCCTCAATATACCGGCTAATGAGAGACGGGCGACTTTGATGGAATATGCAAACGACGGATGATTATGTTACACAAGTAATTAACCTTATGCTTGAAAGTTTCGCGGCCACATTTGAAATCTTTATTTATTAAATGTATTTTCCAGAAGGATCTTAAGGACAGTGTGTATTTGGGTGTCTGTTTATGTGCTTTTTTTCGCGAGTGTGTGTATTTTATCCTTCGTTATATTTAGTAGGCCTACATTTATAAATATGTATGTGCGTGTGTGTGTGTGCATTTGGTTTTGGTTACCAGGCAGCCCCAGGTCTGTTGCCGGGCCGATGTGAAAGCTTCTCTTGGTGCTGCAGATGTAACCTAACTCACCTCACTGCAGAATAGTTTAGAGCAGCAACACTCTATGAAACCAGATCTCAAATACAACTTTGACGTGAAAGAATATTCCGGGCTCGAGCCAAGCCCTTTCAAACCGCCGACACTTGAGAATGAGTGTTGCCACGGCGAGCTAAGCCTGGAATCTTTCTGTGCGGCCCTTGGCACATAGACACCTCTCCCTGCTTCACCCCTCAGGGGCCCCTGGAAACATGTGGTTGCCAGCGGTTACATCGTAATAGACTGTATCCGTTGGTAACTAGACAGGAGTCTGTGGACAGGCATGGATCATGATCATGTGACCGCTGTCTCTGCTGCCAAACAACTTTCTCTCATTCTATCCCTCCCCCCATCTCACCCTGTCTCTCTCCTTCCCTCCATATCTCCCTCCCTCCCCCCCTCTCCCTCTGCCCCCTGAGGCAGCATCTGAACTGTCGTTTAGCCCACAGAAATATAACGTCTGGCAGTCTAATGACTTTCAGACCATAAGTGGAAATGCCCGCGATGAATCATGACAATGCATTTTCCCATTTCCATTATGGAGGGAGAGAAATGACGGTGTA
>NC_085045.1:676287-749379 GCF_963692335.1 Osmerus eperlanus | reverse complement strand
TGTTGTTTTACATCAAACGAACGTGTTGTTGCATCCAATATGTTTAAGGCCGTTTGGAGAAACTTCAGAGAGATTTAAAGTTGTCTGTGAAGAACAAGTACAAGTTTGGTCTTTTAAGACGACGATACTTCGATAAACCCCGAGAGTTGCTCTAAAACTTCATAACAGACTCATCGACATTTAGAGTTAAATTCCTCCCCCCTTCCCTTCCTGTCCGAGTTGTTTTCACAGGCTGTGGTCTCGACATCTCCACATGTCTATTCTGGGAGAAGCTGTTAGGAGAGATTAGTGCCTGTCCCTCACTGGTGACAGAATAACGATGTTTAGGATGTTTAGGTTTATTTTGGGTGGCCCGGAGGGGAGGTGTGTGTGTGTGGGGGATACTGGAAATCATGGGGTGGCACACCAACATCGAAACTATAACTGAATTTCAGGAATTCTATTATGCCGTTGTAGTATTTAGGTCAATTGAAAACCATGTCAATATTAGAGTTAAAGCCAGCGATTGTAACCCTGGAGATGTTTCCATGGCTTTGCTGTGGCGTTCCCGTGGCCACAGTCAGAGAGAGCTATCCGGTTGTGGCAAACCAGAACAGCAACCTGTCTTCATGAGAATTTAATTATCGAACTGAATCATATAAATTAGGTTTTTTTATTTCCTCTCATGAAGAAGCATGAATAATGAATAAACGCGTTGTCATTATAAAATCAATGAGTCATCTGCTCATCTCTCTCGGGAGGATTGGACAGGGATCAATTACATGAAGAGTGACAGGCAAAAGGATCATTGATATTTGGTTGCAGCTTGTACTGGTGCTACCCAGTCCACCGTATCTGCTCCGTCAGTCCTGCTCACTGGGATCATGCTGTACGGGCCTCCATGAAATATGATGCAAAAATTCCCATCCAGTTTTACAATGCCTTTGACCTTCCCATGATATCACTGAAGTGGAATAGAAACAGCGAGAGGGAGGGAGCGAGCGAGCGAGCGAGCGAGCGAGCGAGCGAGCGAGAGAGAGAGAGAGAGAGAGAGAGAGAGAGAGAGAGAGAGAGAGAGAGAGAGAGAGAGAGAGAGAGAGAGAGAGAGAGAGAGAGAGAGGGTTTATATCAATGAGTGTGAGGAGAAGAATAGAGAAATGGAGAAGGTAGAGATGGAGAGATGAGAGGAGGGAGGGATGAGAGGAGGGAGGGATGGAGGGATGAGAGGAGGGAGGGATGGAGGGATGAGAGGAAGGAGGGATGGAGGGATGAGAGGAGGAAGGGATGGAGGGATGAGAGGAGGGAGGGATGGAGGGATGAAAGGAGGGAGGGGATGAGAGGGATGGAGGGATAAGAGGAGGGAAGGATGGAGGGATGAGGGGAGGAGGGATGGAGGGATGAGGGAGGTAGGGATGAGGGATGCGCTCATCTCACCCAAGGGAGAAACATGCTGCGACCATATGCTGCTCCAGGGTGGACTCTGTATCCAGGCAACTGTATCCAAGCGGCAGGGAATGAGAGCATCCTGAGGACTTCAGAAGCAGACGATATAGAGGAGACCACTCACCTGAGGAGGAGGAGGGGGAGAAGAGAGGAGGAGAGCAGAGGAGGAGAGGAGAGCAGAGGAGGAGAGGAGGAGAGCAGAGGAGGAGAGGAGGAGAAGACAGGAGGAGAGCAGAGGAGGAGAGGAGAGGAGGAGAGCACAGGAGGAGGAGAGGAGAGGAGGAGAGCAGAGGAGGAGAGGAGGAGAGCAGAGGAGGAAAGGATGAGAGAAGAAGAGGAGAGCAGAGGAAGAGAGGAGGAGAGCAGAGGAGGAGAGGAGGAGAGGAGAGCAGAGGAGGAGAGGATGAGAGGAGAGCAGAGGAGAGCGAGGAGAGCAGAGGAGGAAAGGAGGAGAGAAGAAGAGGAGAGCAGAGGAAGAGAGGAGGAGAGCAGAGGAGGAGAGGAGGAGAGGAGAGCAGAGGAGGAGAGGAGGAGAGCAGAGGAGGAGAGGAGGAGAGCAGAGGAGGAAGAGGAGGAGAGGAGGAGGAGGAAGGGGAGAGGAGAGGAGGAGGAGGGGGAGAGGAGGAGGAGAGGAAAGGAGGAGAGGAGGAGAGCAGAGGAGGAGGAGGAGAGGAGGAGAGCAGAGGAGGAGAGGAGGAGAGCAGAGGAGGAGACCAGAGGAAAGGAGGAGTGCAGAGGAGGAGAGGAGGACAGATGAGGAGAGGAGGAAAGCAGAGGAGGAGAGCAGAGGAGGAAAGTAGACCACTCACCTGAGGAGGAGGAGGAGGGGGAGAGGAGAACATAGGAGAGCAGAGGAGAAGAGAGGAGAGCAGAACCGAGGAGTAGAGAAGAGAGGCGTAATGTAAAGATGTAAATACAGACAAAAAATTCTGGAGTTACACCAAGAGTACATAAAAACTATAGTCTGTGGAATATTAGTTAACCTCGGAAAATAACATGTCATTGTGGAAATACATTGCTATAATTGATGATATTATAAGTTAGTGTGGTAAAATATTAATATGATAAATTATGCAAGTAATTATAAGTGCTAACTATTTTAGGTTAGCAACAAAATGCTTGAGGTCTGGCAATAAGACAAATGTTCCCAAGTTTGGTCAACATTTAGTTTTAATTTGGCGACCCATGCGTTTGATTAAATGAGTGCTAAAGCAGAGGACATCATTTCTCATAACTAACATTAATAATAACCGTGATTCATTGACTATAATGCTGTGGGTTGTACAACATACAGCCTATAACAGGAGTGAAGTATCAATGTAATTAAATTGAGAGCTATTTGATAACTGAACGTCTCTGCTAATGAGACGTTGATGATGGAAGCCGTTCTTCACTGGAGAGAGCTGATGGGAGCAGAAAGAGAAGAATGGTTCTAATTGTGCTGATGAGAGAGAAAATATAGAACAAGCACCATTTTGGTGGCAAATTGCTACTTTGTCTGACAACTACATATTTAAAAGGAACCAGTTTTCCATAGAGACGAATGAGGCAATTTATCCCGCGGTAACAAGGACGTCGAAATACAATCCCGTACCGTTCTGGAGTTTTTTTCGACAATTCAGTCGAATTTCTATCAGTAGACCCATTAAATGTTTTTGTAATAATCTATTAGTCCGACGGTTTCATTTAAACAGATCCCTCTGATTTGATGGCAGGCCGCTCGCTTGTTAATGCCTGTGTGTAAACCAGAAGATGAAGGATCGGCTCTGGGATTTTCAGACAGTTTTCGGGCCTCTGAACGATGCCCGGACGCCAAGCGAGCCAAGACTGTAGTTCTGGCTCTCAGACAGCAACAACCCAAAACCTCCGCCCTGGCGCGCTCTGCATTTACGAAAAACACTGGCATTCCTTTTGGATTCTGTAAGTATGCGCGGAGGGAGAACATATGAAATTATAATTAAAGGCTGTGATTGACCCAGACGGTTGTTGTGAAGAGCTTATCTTGGTCGGATAAAATGAGATCACAGTGTGATGTTTCATGTGATATCAATATTAATATCCAACATCTTGAATGCTAGTCAAGGATGCTTCTAATGGGCCGTCGGCTAACATTAAGGATAATTAATCAACAACATGAGGCTAAATGTGCCCACTGTACTTAACAGCTAATCAGTGTGTTTAATAGAAAACCCAAGATATTTTTTAACTGATGTTACTTGTTAAAAGGATCAATCCCCGATAGACACGACAGATGGAACCAATCTAAGCTTTGGAGAGAGAGAAAAAAACCTGTGCTTTGTCTCAATGCTGACGAATAACCGAAAACATTAAAATGCCAGAACCTTCAGAGCCATTGACTTTATTTCAATCCTTCGCTCCGAACTGTAAAATAAACACTAAATCAGTAGAAAAGCCCTGGTCTCGTCTATGGAGAATGTTCCCGACACCTCCTCGAGAGAGAGGCGCGCGGCCAGCCACCTGGCACGCGGCAGGGCTCTGGCTATAATCAACTCGTGCTAACTAGCGATTGGCCTACAAACAGGAAGCGCGGGTAAAGCAGTGTCGGCCGTGTCTGAAACACCGACCTGATGAATGTGTTTTAGACGTCTTTGGACAAGGATCTAAATACGACCGCCGCGTAACGAGACACAGTGGGGTTTGAAGTTTTACGTTCATTTGCCGTTTGTAAGAGTACAGGTTCACGGCTACATTGGTATTCTGTAGACCTGATTGTTGCAGTCCGCTATGCAGGCAGACAGACCAGATGGAGGTTTAAAGGGTTGACCACAGACCACGGCCGCTTGAACCTAGCGGTAAACCGGGGAAACAGGGCAGTCTTTCCAGCTCAGTATTCCCTTCAGACAAAACCACACTTCATATGGTTGGGATTGATGGCGGATCAAAGAGATAACCAATTAGACACGCTTGCCGAGTTCATCTGCTATCTCTCACAGATCTAGAAAACGTGTTTCAGGAGAAGCAGCATCAGGGATGTGACATCTGGTGGGATTTCCAGTGTTAAACATAACACTCGGTTTTCCCGTCACAAAAAAAAAAGAATGATTGTTCGGATTTAGTTTTCCATAGCACCTACTGCAACAGGTGTTACTGCGTGTTAACGGCATCCTTTAGAATCTCTGCTGGGGGTAAAAACAGGTGTAATTGCAGAGTCATTTGGAGCAGAAGTGTTCTGTATGTCTGCTCCTAACCTCCCCTTGGGACACTCGATAACTCTGAACTTTCTAAGACCCTCCTAGTTGTCGTGTTGTAGTCCTTGACAGGAGAAACTCAAGAGGATTGGGTTTCGGTGCTCGGATACCCCGAGAGGTTCGAGGGGTGAACGGTTCACTGTGTTGTTAGACAGCTACTGAGGAGATAATGGACAAGATACAAAGATACATACACAACCTGCCTCTCTCCCCCTAACTCCCCTCCTCCTCTCTCTCTCTCCCTCCCCCCCTCCTTCTATAAAAAGGAATGTAGGCCAATTCACGTCCTGTCTCTAGCCTGTATCATGCTCCATCTGGATTCCGGTTCTAGTAGTTCTCCACAGCGGAAACATTTCCCGGCGCGAGTCTTCCTCTCATAACAGTAAACAAGCGCGCGCGCACAAAACGACTGTTCATCCCCTCGGGAACATTCCGCGTCGCCACAAACAGAAAGCGTAGTTACGATATCAAAAACTGAAATTAGAGGCGCCACTCTCTGGTCTCTGGTGAAACTAATACCGACATATTGAAACCACACGAGGCATGTATTCGTTTAGGGATGGGGTGCTGGTTGAAATTAGCATGAGAAGAGGCTGGATTTGGTTATCTGCTGAAGGAAGGATCGTGATTCATTGTGTGGAACTCGTGAGGGATGCGAAATGCAAAACATGTCCATTAGTCATTTTCAAAAGTGACGTATTTCACGTATCGAAATATTTTCGGTGATACTGACCGCAATGTAACTCATTACTTCAACATGCGCACGTTTTAAATTGCGTTTTTCCAACCGTAACATTGGATTTACTGTCTTCTTAATTCTTTTACAAGTTTAACAGCCTACTCAACAGACTTTTATTAAAATATTAAAGCCTTTCTCCAACTCTCTGCGGCCATAAAAAGGGCTTGTGTCTTTCATTCTGGAGAAATGAAAAAGATTTTGATGTAGCGCACAGCTAGTGATGATGTCCCAATAGAGGGCAATACAGCTGACATGTCCTCTGTGGTCCACAGAACACAGACTATATTCTGTTTCAACTATCAGAGCAGGTATGCACAAAATACAATTTTCCCTCATCTGTTTTTCCTTTCTCCCCCCCCTCTCTTCTTCTTTTCTCCCCTCTCCTCCTCTCCCCCTCTTCTAACCCCCTCTCCTCCTCTCCACCCTCCTCCTCTCCTCCCTCCCTCTCCTTGTCTGGAGGAACAGAGTTCATGTGATCCAGCAGACAGACATGGAGCATCTGCTGCCCAGCCCTGCTTCCTCGCGGCTCCTCCCAGCCCAGGCCCGGCCCCGCCGCCCCAAGACCGCCAGCCCCGCCCAAGGACCACCCCAGCCCACCAGACATCCCTACCCTCCTATGCCCCGCTGGGCCCACACAGCTAAGTACTCGTAATTAAAGAGGTCAACTTGTCTAAGATGTGAGTAAGGAGGGGAGGTGGGGAAGGAGGGGAGAGGTGGCGGGCGAGGAGAACAATCCCATCCCTGTTTCGTCCTCTGGAACAAAAGAGGTTTCCTCCGTGACACGACGCGATGAGAGCTCTGATACTGCAGCAGCCTCGTTAGAGAAGCATGAACAGAGGAGGGGGGGGGGGGGTTGTCTTTTAATGGGTCTTAATAAGAAGCAACCACCCCAGAGGGCGAGAGGGGGGAGAGAGAGAGAGACAGAGAGAGAGAGAGAGAGAGAGAGAGAGAGAGAGAGAGAGAGGAAGAAGGAAGGGAGGAGGAGGAGGAGTTGGAATTCCTAACTACCTGCCTGTCTGTCTCTGGGAGCCGGAGGAGCTGTAAGCTGAGAGGTACAGCAGGTTTGTAAACTGAGAGGAACAGCAGGTTTGTAAGCTGAGAGGAACAGCAGGTTAAGCTGAGAGGAACAGCAGGTTAAGCTGACAGGAACAACAGGGTTGTAAGCTGAGAGGAACAGCAGGTTTGTAAGCTGAGAGGAACAGCAGGTTTGTAAACTGAGAGGAACAGCAGGTTTGTAGCTGAGAGGAACAGCAGGTTTGTAAGCTGAGAGGAACAGCAGGTTTGTAAGCTGAGAGGAACAGCAGTTTGTAAGCCTGAGAGGAACAGCAGTTTAGCGTCCTGGTGGGTCCTCAGCCTGTTAATGAAGAGTGAGGTCATCGCTGCCCACGTCTGCAGCATTCAGGGAGGCATCCTGCTAAACACCAGAGAAATCACAAATGTTCATTCATACCCAGTGTATAGTCACACATGTTCCTGATGGTTCAGGCAGGAGGACTGAGTAGTTTCGTTACCGATACTTTATTCCACATGATACAATACATCATTGTAATATTGATTTGGCGTATGGTTGTGCCTCGTGGCGGCTCCCTGCCGCACCCAACGGAGACACCGTCTCTGGACACCGTCTCCTGGACACCGTCTCCTGGACACCGTCATCCTGGACACCGTCTCCTGGACCCATGTGAAAGCCTGTCGTGTCTCTACAGAGAAGCGCACCCTGTGATGAGGCAGTGCCTCTGTTCTCTCCCCTGTTCTCTCTCCTGTTCTCTCCTCTGTTCTCCATGTTCCTGTCAGCGTAGCGCTAACAAGACGACAGCCCACGCCAAGAGAAGGAACACAAAACCCTTTCGAGTCATGACCGAAAAGTGCTGACTTGCAGGCCTGTCTGTTTATAAGTCCATATTCTAATTAGGGCTGTGGGCCACACTGCCACGGCTTATGAAATGTGGGGGCAATAAGGCAGCAGATTAAAAAACTAACAAATATTTTAATCATACTAAATACTATCTGACAGAAGTGGTTCTGTAAGAGACTTCAGTCTCAGGGTTAGGGTTGCTACAGGATATCATTTAAAATTTAAAAAATCGTATAACAATTTAACTTTTATCCAAACCGACGTACAGGTCAAGGGGGATTGGACTGTAACCAGCAACCTCTTGATCTGCAGTCAAATGCTCTAACCACCGAGCTATAGCTATACCACTGGTTTTCAACCATGATCCTCAGGGCCCACTGTCTCTGTGTGTTCTAGATGTTTTCCTGCTCACAGCAAACCTGATTTAAATGATTGAGTCATAATGAATCTGTGCAGAAGCCTGATAACAACCTGTTCTTCTGAACCAGGTGTGTTGGAGCAGGGAGATCTGAGGAGCAGGGGTGAACCAGGTGTGTTGGAGCAGGGAGACCTGAGGAGCAGGGGTGAACCAGGTGTGTTGGAGCAGGAGACCTGAGGAGCGAGGGGTGAACCAGGTGTGTTGGAGCAGGGAGACCTGAGGAGCAGGGGTGACCAGGTGTGTTGGAGCAGGGAGACCTGAGGAGCAGGGGTGAACCAGGTGTGTTGGAGCAGGGAGATCTGAGGAGCAGGGGTGAACCAGGTGTGTTGGAGCAGGGAGACCTGAGGAGCAGGGGTGAACCAGGTGTGTTGGAGCAGGGAGATCTGAGGAGCAGGGGTGAACCAGGTGTGTTGGAGCAGGGAGACCTGAGGAGCAGGGGTGAACCAGGTGTGTTGGAGCAGGGAGACCTGAGGAGCAGGGGTGAACCAGGTGTGTTGGAGCAGGGAGATCTGAGGAGCAGGGGTGAAACCAGGTGTGTTGGAGCAGGGAGACCAGTGGCCTATACCGTTACATCCTCATCAGTAAACATGATGCTGCTAGTCACTTGACAAAGTCCAGGCTACACGCTAACGCCAGGTTAAGGGTTGCTCGTTCTGCAACCCCACACCTCCCCCGCCGCCAGCCCTTGCCGGCTTCAATAGACACGTACAGTCACGTAATAACTCATGATTGCCTTTCAATCTTTGTTTCCTTCGGAGACGGCCCCGTTTAACCGGTAAGGGTGACAGACGAAGTCCCTTGGTGGAAACTCGTTACTGGCCGAGTGATGGATGGAGCCATTCTGTCGTCATCTACGGCTGTAATCAACGATCAATGTGAACGTGCGCTCTGCGCAAATCACCAGGTTCCCTGCTCGACTGTCATCCGTCCTGGATGAAGGGTGGAGTTACCCTGGGTGGGGATCGATGGGAGGAGGGAGACTGGGGGGGAGGAGGGTGGGGAGGGAGGGAGGGATGGGAGGGAGGGAGACTGGGGGGGAGGGTGGGGGGGGGAGGGAGACTGGGGGGGAGGAGGGTGGGGGAGGGAAGGGGGTGGGAGGAGACTGGGGGAGGGAGGGGGGGGGAGGGAGACTGGGGGGAGGAGGTGTGGATGAGGCAGGATGGGGGGGAGGGAGGGAGACTGAGGGAGAGAGGGAGACTGGGGAGGAGCTGGGGAGGAGGGGAGACTTGGGGGGGGAGGAGGGTGGGTGAGGGAGGATGGGGGGGGGGGAGGGAGGGAGGGAGACTGAGGGAGGGGAGGGAGACTGGGGGAGGGAGGGAGACTGGGGGGGGAGGAGGGTGGGGGAGGGAGGATGGGGGGGAGGGAGGGAGACTGAGGGAGGGAGGGAGACTGAGGAGGGAGGGAGACAGGGGGAGGGAGGAGGGAGACTGGGGGGGAGAGGGTGGGGGAGGGAGGATGGGGGGAGAGAGGGAGACTGAGGGAGGGAGGGAGACTGAGGGAGGGAGGGAGACTGGGGGAGGGAGGGAGACTGGGGGGGAGGAGGGTGGGGGAGAGAGGAAGGGGGGGGAGGTACAGGACACAAAGACAGGCAGTAGTGAAGCGGGTGGTTGAGTTTTGGGAAACATGAATCTTTCTTATTCTTTGTGGTGTGTCAGTTTCGTCACACCTACGAACGACAAGAGTTTTCATAACTTGTACTCATGCAGTAGCGTAACCTAACCCTTTTGCGTCCATTACTGTAATATCAGGCAAGTTCTCCCCTACTTCTCTGCAGGAGAACTACAAGGTGCGTGAGATAGTGTGAACTGGTTGGAATGAGTCGCATGGCGAATGCGTGAAACTTTAGAGCCCTGTTGAATAAGTGGAGAAATTACACATTTTTCCATGTGATTTACTCATAAACAAAGTGTAAATATGAAATACAAAAGTTCCTATAAAATGAATAATCCTAACCCTATCCATTATCTGAGCATTCTGTCACCAACGACTCAACTCATAACTTTGACTTTATTGTCAAATAGTTTAATCCACAGTCTCCAATTTATTATTTGGACAGAAGTGTTGAGTTATATTGTCCCTGGTGTGGTATATACAGGACAGACAGTATCAGACACTTCTCTCATATCCTGTTTCCCATCCGCCAGCACCCTGTAGTTCTAGTTTAGGGTTCAGGATTAGTTTCTCTGTCATATTTCTCAGAAATCGAGTCTTTGCAGAGAACATTCATCGTTTCCTCTCATCTCAACCTCAACATCATCTAGAAGCCTGCTAACAAATAGCATTTGGCGTGCCAAGAATAATATAATTTCAGGAAGAGATATTGTGTGTGTGTGTTTGTATGTAGAACCTTAGTGTTCATTGAGTTCAGTGTGTTCTATCTGCTGTAAGGGGCTGTGTGCTGAATGTTAATATCATGGATAGGTGTACACACACACACACACACACACCAATACTCCTTGCCAAAAATTCCTCTGATTTGAATCAGAGTGGAAGGGAAACAATATGGACATTGTTTTTGCAGCGAGTGTGTGTGTGTGTGTGCAGACACAGCTCTGTGTAATGAATATGTTGACTGCTACATCAGATCATCTGAAGAGCAACAATCCAGACAGGGTGTGTTTGACTAGACCTGGACCTCCACACACACCTTTTACACACTGTGTGTGTGTCTGTGTGTGTGTGTGGGTGGGGTGGGGGTTGTTTAACCCTTGTGTTATCTTCGGGTCATTCTGACCCATCAGTCATTGTGACCCACCGTCGTATTGCGACAGATTTACCGCATACAAAGACAAAGTGAAGCATTTTCTTTTAACCGTTGGGCTGTCTCAGACCCCCCACATTGCAAAGGTTAAAAGACAATTATTTTAATTTGTTTTTGTATTGGGTAAAATTGGGTAAACACAACGATGGTTCGTTATGAACCTTTGGGTCATGTGACCCGAAGGCAGCACGAGGGTTAAGAGAGAGAAGGAGAGAGTGTGTGTCTTAGGGAGAGAGAGACTTCCACACACACACACATGCATACACTCGCAGACACACACACACACACACACGTGTACACACACACAGACACACACACACACACACACACGTACACACTCGCACACACACACGGAAACATTAGCAACAACACCCTATTTATCTCCCCAACCTTCCCATAACAATAAAAACATGTTATCTCACCCGGAATGCAGATTCACATTTTTAATGGAAACAAGACCTCCAGGTGATCCCCTCTCTGACGCGTTTGTTATAACTCACCAGTTCCTCCCAACAAGAGAGAGACATCCTTCTTCCTTTCTCTGTATTCCCAATTACTCTACACTCGGCACACAAATAAAGCCAGCCATATATAACAATGTACTATCACAGAAAGAGAGAGAAAGCAATAACCACAATGCCTGTGATTAATGACCGTGTGTTTCCAATAAACCCCGGGCCTGGCCCGTGTGCTCAGCGTGGTGTCGGGGAAACGCAGGGGCCCTGCAAACCGTTCCCACAGAAACCTGGACGTGTCAAAGACGCACAGCAGCCGATGCGATGTACGGAGATATCGTAGGTCGACCGATGCGATGTACGGAGATATCGTAGCTCGACCGATGCGATGTACGGAGATATCGTAGCTCGACCGATGCGATGTACGGAGATATCGTAGCTCGACCGATGCGATGTACGGAGATATCGTAGCTTGACCGATGCGATGTACGGAGATGACATTGGTTGATCTATGTGACGTCTCGTCCGGGCATTCCTAGCTATCCTTGCTTCCTTGCTTCCTGAGTGGGGGAGAGAGATTGAAAGAGGGAGAGAGAGAGGGAAAGAGAGATAGGAAGAGGGAGAGAGAGAGAGAGAAAGAGAGAGAGTGACAACAGACAGTCTGAATAAACATGTGACTGGTCAGCCACCAAGAATTTCCTCCTTTCCACTTATCAATTAGCAGAGCCAAGAAAAATAAAACGATCTTGCACTGTAATATACAGTCATTCTGTAATGTGATGTGTAGCTAGGCAGGGTATTTCAGAGGTCTCAGGTTCAGGAATAGCATGAGAATAGTGTGACTCCTTGTCTGTGCGATCACCTCAGAACTCCCAAATGGAAACATATTTCTGTCCCCTGAGCCAGCCCTTCCACTCCACAAGAACCTTCTCAACTCTCCTTTCATCTTCTCAATTGGTCGATATTTTTTAAAGTAAAATAGACCTTCATTACCCGTCTGTTCTGTTTTGAGTCATCTTGTCACTCACCAAAATATCTGCTTGGATTCTCCTCACTGGTGATGTTTACTAAAATGTAAAGTAGTGTTGGCAATTAGTCTCTGGCTTTGTGTTTGCCCGGTAAATATGAGGGCCAAATCATGTTACTCGCTCGTTTTTACAGACATACATAAATCTCCCTGCAGGCTGGGGATTTGATTGGTTACATTAGAATTATATTACCATTTCTGCAGCTCAAATAGACAATTGAAGCCATACCGGAGTGTGTGTGAGAGTGCAGCCTGTAGGCCTGGCTGTGATCAGAGCTGCATGTTAGAGTTAGGCAGCAGAGGCTGGAGATGGTTAGCCACTCCGACCGATGGAAGGAAACCAAGAACAGTCTCATCAAACACACATGAGAAGGGTGGATGCCATTTATTTTCCCAGGATAGCAACACACACACACGCACCCAGCACGCAGGAAAGTGCAGTAACCCAACACAGACTCAGACCTCTGTCGTGGTGCATCAGGATGCCTCTCTCAGTAGAGACCAGCTAACCAATGAGGAGGTCAGACTCGTAAACATCTTGAAAACTACGGGTGAAAACTGTGTTTCAGGCAGGCGCGTTGCTAGAAATAAAACTCTACTTGGGCCCCTACTCATTGTACGTACAGTTCAGGGTTCAGTTTGCTATCAGATTTGGTAGGGACATCAATAGTTAATGCAAGCGCGCGCCAATATTTTTCGCAATAACGAGCTCAAATACAATTTTTTGGGCTTCAGGTCATTTAATATAATACGTTGGACTCATGTTGTTAATAATTGAGTCAATATAAGATGATCGGTTGGCTAATTATTGAGAAATTATCTTTAGTTTTGTGATGTTTTCTTAGCCTACCCTCAATTCTGACTTGCGTGCCGAGTCTGACACCTGGACTTGTGTGCCACTGCAGGGGCGAGCACAGAGGAGCGCACGGACGTGGAACTCTGCGGCCACGCATCAGTTTGTTTGTGTTTTCCGTTTTACTGGGGCACGTGCCCCAGTAAAAAGCGACGCCCCTGGTTTCAAGCCCCTCCTTCCCCATCTCTTCCTCCTTCTCCTCCCTTTCCCCTCCTTTTCCTCCTCCCCTGCTCATTTCCTGCTCCTGCTCTCTCTCTCCTCCTCCGCCTCCGCCTCCTCCCTCTCCTTCTCCTTCTCCCCCTCCCATTGCGGAATTGCCAGCAGTGATATGTCAGTGTTTCATTGTGGTTCTAATCAGATCAGGTATAATGGTTCTTCCTGCTAATGTGGTCATCTGTCCTGGTTAGGCAGCCTAACGCAGCAAGGCTGGCCCTGACCCCCCACAGAGCTCTGGGTGAGGAACCTCACCGCTTGTTTGGCCTTTGGGGGGGGGGGGGGGGGGGGGGGGGGGGGGGGTTTGGAGCAGGGGGGGAGAGGGGGACCAGGATGAGGGAGGGATGATGAGGTGCCTCTGGGGGGGGAGGAAGCATGAAGAAAGAGAGAGAGAGGGAGGGAGAGAGAGGGAGGGGAGAGAGGAGGGGAGGAGAAGAGAGAGGAGGAGAGAGGTCATCTGTGTGTTCTGGCGCCCTCTAGGGTGAGGAGGTCCCTTCTCTCTCCTCTTCCTCTCTTTCCTCTCCCTTCCCTCTCTCTCCCTCTCACTCTCTTTCTCCATTCATACTTCCTGTTGTCTTAATGTGTCTCGACACCAAGAGAAGGATAAGCCAGGCAGGAAGATAGCTGGTTCCTGGAGTTTCCTTCAGGTTGTGACAGAAGCTGGAGCTCTGGCCCATAGAATACGCTTAACCTCTGGACATTACGGTTGTAATTCTATAAGTCATTGTTTTTGTACGTTTTTTTTTAAAAGCTTGTCTATACCATGAAGAACAAAAACTATTCTCAACGCGAGGAAATACTGAAAAGATCATGTTCGTTTTTTAAATGTAATCCATATGAGCCGAGATATACTTTGCCTTCACGTTTTTGTAGCTGCATTCAGTTCATGGGAGGCCCCGCTATGCAGACACAGTGATTCCACACTCAGGTTTTAATCCATGATAAGTCCCTGAAGAGTTGAGGATGCCTTTGCGCAGGCTGCCACGGCTTGGCTTTTATCAAGGTTTTCGTCAGAGATGGGTATCCCCTTTCAAACTGTTCACGGTTAAATGACCATGTTTAGTTCAGCATGTTATTTCCTTCACTGAAAGAAAAAAAAAAAGTATATATATAGTAAAAAAGTAAAAACTTGCGGCCGTTGAGATCATGTTTCCCGTGTTCGTATGAGGAGTGTGCCCTAGCCCTCCTCCCTTCCTTCTCTCACAGTAAGTGGAAACATGTTCCCTGTTATCTGGAGAGAGAGAGAGAGACAGAGAGAGAGAGAGAGAGGGGGGGGGGATGGAGAGAGAGAGAGAGAGAAGAGAGGGGGATGGAGAGAGAGAGAGAGAGAGAAAGAGAGAGAGAGGGGGAGGGGGTGGAGAGAGAGAGAGAGAAAGAGAGGGGGATGGAGAGAGAGAGAGAGAGAGAGAGAGAGAGAGAGGGGGGGGGGTGGAGAGAAAGATGAGGAGGGAGGGAAGAGAGAGAGAGAGAGAAGAGAGGGGGATGGAGAGAAAGATGAGGAGGGAGGAAGAGAGAGAGAGAGAGAGAGAGAGAGAGAGAGAGAGATGAGAGAGAGAGAGAGAGAGAGAGAGAGAGAGAGAGAGAGGGGGGGTTATGGAGAGAAAGATGAGGAGGGATGGAAGAGAGAGAGAGAGAGAGAGAGAGAGAGAGAGAGAGAGAGAGAGAGAGAGAGAGAGAGATGAGAGAGAGAGGGGGGGGATGGAGAGAAAGATGAGGGAGGGAGGGAAGACACACACACACCGGAGAACACACACACACACACACCGGTGAACACACACACACAACCGGTGAACACACACACACACCGGAGAACCGACCGACCCATTTGCCCCTGTCATTGCCTCTGAGTAGAAGAGCAAACTCAAACAGGGAAGTCAGTTCCTCAAACAGGAAGTCCAGTTTGGTTAGAACCCCTTTCCCACACCTCAACATGTTCTTTGTTAGACTGCAGATGAAAGCATCTCGCGCCGCATAGAGGGTTCAAACAAACCCCCAAAACTCCCAAATGGATCCCGCAAAGTCCGGCGGATATAAAAGGGAAGTAATTCTATCTCTGTCTGATGGATGCCACCGGTGAATCAGAGCGACGCGAAGGAAAGCGCTCACCAGAACACTTAATAACGCCGCAAACGCTAAAACCTTTGAACTTTTCTGACCGCTGCTCGTTGGTAAATGCACTTAATTAAGTAATTGATGGTCGTGATGGACCAGTGGGATGATGCTAAATTGAAAACAGGAAGTAGATGGTGGTCTGATGATTGAAGGGTTTGTCGGGGATGTTTGGCTGGAGGGTTTGCATGTCTGTCCTGCGTGGAGCTCCAGCATTGGAGGCTGCAGTTTGAGAGGGCTGTAGGTGGTCATTAACATGCTTTAGGATTATCATTATACTATATTAGCTCCGTGATTACAACTAGTGACTGTCAGGTTTTTATATATATATAAAAAAAAAAAAAATCTTTATACTTTATTAGAAAGTTTTAGAGCGAGAGAGTGAGAGACATGCAGCGAAGGGCACAGAGTGGGATTTGAACCCAGCTGCTGTGACAAGCCCTCAGGTGTCTCTAGGAAAAGACAGTTTGTCCTTGTGTGACGTCTGTCTTCCCCGTGGCTGTACTTTATGGTGTCCTGACTTTTGAGATGGTGTTCAGATTGTTGCTGTTCTGGTACGCGGTGAAAGAAGTGGTTGGTTGAACAGAAACACTCAGGATGTCTCCTGTCAGTCTCTGTCTCACTGCGTCCTTCGTCCAAGTTCCTTTTTTTCTTCTTTTTTTACCTCCCTGCATCCAGCGCCAGCCTCCGCATGTGAGATCTGTGTTTTTGTAAAAGGCCCATTACAGAGACGAGGGTGACAGAACCGCGTCTTAAGTCCTCTTGAGTGACTCAGGAGTGCTTCAACAGCCTTGTGGAAGATTCCCCACAGGGAGAAGAATCACAATCGATGAAGTGTTCATCACCACAGCCATCCCACTCCACATGCAGGCCCGCGGGCCTCCCTAATGCAAAAGTGAATATTTTACGGAAATGATGTACCCTGCCTGGAAGATGACATGGTAAATGTTCCTTCGCTACTTTTCGAGTGGTGTAACGGCCCCATTTAGCAAGTCGTTTGTTGCAAGTGATAGAGAGCACATTACCTGACCCACGACACAGGCAGCGGAAAGAGGATCGACCGCATCAACAGCTTCCTTCTCTCAGGGAGACGACGTCTCTCAGGGTTTGGTCTCTAGGTTTGGTCTCTCAGGGTTTGGTCTCTCAGGGTTGGTCTCTCAGGGTTTGGCTAGTCATCTTTAGGAGTGTGTCACGCTGAGGCGTTGAAGTGGGAGTGTGTGTGTGTGCAACAGAGAAGGTGTTGTAATTAGCTTTCCTGGTTGTAACTGCCTCTGTCTCCTGCTCTGCACCGCTCCCTCCTCTGTCTCCTGCTCTGCCCGCTCCCTCCTCTGTCTCCTGTTCTGCCCCGCTCCTCCTCTGTCTCCTGCTCTGCCCCGCTCCCTCCTCCTGGGAGTGTTAAAGCGGCTGGCCGGGAATTTATGAGTCTTTATTTCCACAATAAGTTTTGTTTTGTTTGTGCGTTATTAAAAAACAAAACTAGTTGTTTTAGTGCCTCGTTAAAAGAGCAAATAAACTACCTCAGCATTTCTTTCTGGGGAGATAAAGATGGTTTTGGCGTGTTGGTTTTGGGTATTGCTCATAAAAAGGCTGTATTGCATGTGAGGTGTATGCCTGTGTTGTGATTATACAGGGTGGTGTGCGTGCGTTTGTATGCGTAACTGTCTGTGTGAGCTTGGCATCTAAAGATGTGTGCTTTATTCGTTTTGTTTGGCTTTCCTGCCTAATCCTTCGTTATCCAACGAGCACACAACACGTCTAGCTGTGACCGAGAGACGGACCTCAAACAGGCTGATAAACCCCGGCAGGGTTCCTCATTCGGGGGAGGAACCACGTGGTTCCTCATTCGGGGGAGGTACCACGTGCGACGGTCTACATAGGGACCCAGCAGACGACTTTATTATTGTTAAGAGATCTCTGTGCACGTTTCTCAAGCTATTGGACAGTTTTAAGTGAAGTGTGACAGGAAGGGCAGAGAGAGAGAGAGAGAGAGAGAGAGAGAGAGAGAGAGAGAGAGAGAGAGAGAGACAAAGAGAGAGAGAGAACGAGAGACAAAGAGAGAGAGAGAGAGATGAAGACATGTCGCAAAGGGCCCAGGGTGGAATTCGAACCCGGGCCTCCATGGTAAGGCTTGACACTGCGTGGTACAGGCAGCGAGCTGGTGAGCTCACAGTACTCTCCAGGCTGCGTCTCTGCATGTCTGTGGATGAGAGACTCTGCTGAGTGAAGAACACATCAGATGTTAATGTTCTGGAGCGTCTGTGGCTACGATCCCTCAGGATGCAAGCTGTACAAACAGCAGAATACCATCTCACTGGGGAATCAAATTATTATTCACATCGCCCACATTATTAATGACACAGTGTCCTTTCATTAAGCAGCAGTCACCAAGTTTAAAGAGACTATTAGTCGGTAATTACGAACAATTAGTGAGATCAAAGACACTTCATGTACATATATATAAGCTGGATAGTGAACAAGTCAGTGAATTAACTCATATCTGAATAGCTTTTATATAACTAGAGTGCTTTTCATTTCTTTGATGAAAGGGTCAACGCGCTATAAAATAAAGTATAAATCTTCTGAATTAAATTAAACTGCATCATTATTTCCAGTGTGCTGTACATTTAAATGCATCAGTATTTCTGTACATTTTAATGGCATTTAAAGAGCTGCATTTGGTGAGTGTGTGAAAAGTTGAAACTGAATTTGCTGTCAGAAGGGATGTAGCTCGGTGGTTAGAGCATGTGCTGTCAGTGCATAAGAAGGGATGTAGCTCGGTGGTTAGAGCATGTGCTGTCAGTGCATCAGAAGGGATGTAGCTCGGTGGTTAGAGCATGTGCTGTCAGTGCATCAGAAGGGATGTAGCTCGGTGGTTAGAGCATGTGCTGTCAGTGCATCAGAAGGGATGTAGCTCAGTGGTTAGAGCATGTGCTGTCAGTGCAACAGAAGATGGGTGGAGCTCGGTGGTTAAGCACATTAGCATGCAGATCAAGAAGTCTCAGGTTCAAATCCCCTATTGTAAAACACTTGGAGAATTATTTAAAGATTAATTGTTATTATTATTGTCCATAACAACAGTTACTGATCATAATGCTGTACTGTAAATAATGTAGCTGGAGGAAACAGTTATCACAGTACCATACTGGCGATAGATACAGGGAGCTACGCCCCTCAGCGTCGATCAGAGAAAGGTGGAGCAGGATTCTTGATGTTTGGAAGGGTGGAGGATCTGAAGGGTTCCCCTTCTCACAGAAAAGGACAGTTTTTCCACCCCGACAAGTCATTGGGTTCCATGCAGCCAGGCAGTCACGATACTGACATTTCCTGCAGCGATTGCTCTCCTCTCAGCGCTCTCTCCTGAACGCCTCTCTCTGCACGTCCCAGGGGCGTGGGAACAACACGCAGACCAAGATCAATTAGCAGACGTGTAGATGAGATGAGTAGTTATGACGTGCTGAATGATGCGTGATCTCTGCGCTGCGCTTGCTCTCTGTCATTCAAGCGTGTGTGTGAGTGTTTGTGCATGTGTGCGTTTGTTTGTGTGAATGGGTGTTAAAGAAAGAGCTAATTCCAGTGTGTGTGTGTGTGTGTCTTTTTGTAGGGGTCCATATGTTGAGGAACTGCAGGGGATGTGTGTGTGCGTGTAAACGTGTGTGTGAAAGTAAGAGATAGCTGCAGCAGCGTGTGAGTGTGTGTGTATGTGTGTGTGTGTGTGTGTGGGGGGGGGGGGGGGTCCTGGTGCCAGGACAGAGGAGAACAGGTAACCAGGCGAGTTAAGGGCTGATTCATGGCGCTCTGCAGGTGATAACTCATTTCCTGCTCCGTTTCCTGTCTGTGTGAAGGCGTCTCTCCGTAATGTCCTTGACAGGCTGGGAGGCACAGCCGAGTCTCCGGTCTGAAGACAGACCTTTTCTGAATCCAGAAAAGGACCTCGTCAATTACACCTTCCCTGGCAAGCCAATCGTCACATCTAATAAAGCACAGTTTTCAGATTCTTGCAATGGGAATATTCTTGTCATTCAGACATCATTGTGAATGAGAGGATGGTGTTAGAAGTTAGAGGAATGAGACTGGATGCTTTTCAGTGGTGGCTCATGGCACAGTCGCTGAATAGGATGAAAAGGCAGGTAGCATTTTCACAATATTTATCCCCCAATCTCCCGACAAGAAGCTATGACAACATTGTGGAGCTGATCTTTAATTACTGTTCTCCTCACAAGCCAAACCCTTTTTCTCTGAGGGAAATGGTAACACTGAACTCTCTCTGGGGTCAAATCCTCCACAGTTCACAGTAGTCGAGGAGAAGCCAGCTTTGGCAGAGCTGTTTTATTTGTCTTAATTAATAACTGATTTAAATATATTTGTAATTCAAACAGGCTGGCCCTCAGTGGTAAACTGTGCTGTCACGCCTGCAGTGCCCTGAGGCTGTACAGCTGTTATCAACTAAACACACACCTCAACAGATAGGCGTGTGTGTGTCTGTGTGTGTGTGTGTGTGTGTGTGTGTGTGTGTGTGTGTGTGTGTGTGTGTGTGAGCTTGTGTGTGTGTGTGATCCTGTCTGTGTGTGTGAGCTCCTGTGTGTGTGAGCTTGTGTGTGTGTGTGCGTGATACCCTAGTTGCCTCCAGGTCTTCCTGTGTTTGATCTGGGAGCTGTGTCGTAGGTACATTCCACAGCGTCCTCCAGAGCGCTGCACAGTTCTACACACCTCGAGAGACTCAGAGAGAAGAAGCGCTGGTCTGACACTCAGCCAGCAAACTCTCTCTCTCTCTCTGTGAGCAGAGAGACTCTCTCTCTCTCTGGACGGCAGCCTGCTCTGAACGCAGGTCACACCTCGGAGGAGAGTGTGTGTGTGTGTGTGAGAGAAACATTGTCTTTACGACTCTTTGACGCAGGGTCGACTTTTTTAATGGCCACGTCTTTACACCTCTGCCCCGTGCACACACACGCACACACACACACACTCACACAAACACTCACACACTCACGATTCCAGTTACTCCCAGAAGTCCATGTATCTCTCAGCACGTTCAGGGAGGAGGCAGCTAATGAAAGGCCTAATGGCCCACCATCGATTTCCTCTCCTTAATCTGACACTTATTTATGGCTTCTGCTTGAGAAAGAAAGACACAGAAAGAGAGAGACTAGAGAGGGGAGACATTGGGGATGACAGAGAAAGAGAGAGACCTACACAAGTGGTCATCAGTCAGACAGACAGGAAGGTAGACAGACAGAGAGACAGACAGACAGGAAGGTAGACAGGAAGGTAGACAGACAGACAGACAGGAAGGTAGACAGACAGGAAGGTAGACAGACAGACAGACAGGAAGGTAGACAGACAGACAGACAGACAGACAGACAGACAGACAGACAGACAGGCAGGCAGGCAGGCAGGCAGGCAGGCAGACAGACCTGTCCATATACTGTGAAGTTTTTGGTTAAATAAAAACATTTCCTGCCCAAGCAAGAGATACTTTATATATCTGCTATCACATATAATGACATATCACTGCTGACCTTTTCCTGCAGTGGGCATGCTCTGTGTGTGTGAGTGTTTGAGAGAGAGAGAGAGAGAGAGAGAGAGAGAGAGAGAGAGAGAGAGAGAGAGAGAGAGAGAGAGAGAGTGTGTGTGTGAGATCTACTGAGATCAAACTGGTCTCATTCCAGTAGAATAGTACAGAATGTTCTGTTTAGATATAGGCCATGATTGTGCCTGCTGTGTGGGTGTGTGTGTGTGTGTGTGTGTGTGTGAGTGTTTGATAGAGAGAGAGAGACACAGAAAGAGAGATAAAGAGAGAGACAGAGAGAGAGAGACAGACAGAGAGAAACAGAGAGAGACACAGACAGACAGAGAGAGAGAGGAAGAGAGAGAGACATAGAGAGAGAGAGAGAGAGAGAGAGAGAGAGAGAGAGAGAGAGAGAGAGAGAGAGAGAGAGAGAGAGAGAGAAAGTGACCGGAGACAGTTCTGTACGTTAGTGAGTGTACGAGTTAGTGGGTAGTAGTACAAGGCAGGCCTGCCTACATCAACGTTAGTTTGAATGACCCCTAAAAGCTTGCAGGAGGTGATACAATATTTAGACAGCCCAGTCCAATCTCCATCTGTCATATCTCCATCTGTTACCCCGCAAACTCTGTCCGAACGGAGGGATTGAAAAGCAAGATAGGCCAGCTGTATGCATTTAGAGGTATGGCACAGGGTGAAACCCCCCCGCCCCTCGCCCCCCCTCTGCCCCTGCCAATTTGTCAGCTTGGACATGGACCCAGACGAACAGGACCGCTCCTGTCTGGAGCGAGCCTCATAGTGGTCGACAGCTCTCACAGCCTCCGTCTTTACTGCAGCAGCTCTGTTCCTGAGCAGGTCTGCTTGGACAGAACAGACTTGAATAAATACACAGCCTGTCACTTTATTGGGGCCTTTTAGTGTTTGTTTTTTTGTTGCGGAGCACCTGGAAACATGTTCCTGAGGAGGGAGTACGCCGGCGAGATCGTCCGTGCAAGGCTGTCTGCACACTGAGCGACCAACAAAATAAATAAAAACACTTCTAAATTGTTCAAAGTTCATTGGGCCTATTTCATATGATTTATTGTTACCTGTATGTTTTGAGGTGAGGGCCTGGGGGGAGGATAAGAAATTGAAATGCAAACTTTTCCACTGATTAGACATTGTTTCCGGTTCTCGTGTTTGATGATAACTGCATGCTGATCTCTATTCAGATGTTGTTGTGGAGACTGTTTATGGTAGCTGACTGAGGACTGTTCTTCCAGTATCAGACAGATACCTGAGGACTGTTCCTCCAGTATCAGACAGGGACCTGAGGACTGTTCCTCCAGTATCAGACAGAGACCTGAGGACTGTTCCTCCAGTATCAGACAGGGACCTGAGGACTGTTCCTCCAGTATCAGACAGAGACCTGAGGACTGTTCCTCCAGTATCAGACAGGGACCTGAGGACTGTTCCTCCAGTATCAGATAGGGACCTGAGGACTGTTCCTCCAGTATCAGACAGAGACCTGAGGACTGTTCCTCCAGTATCAGACAGGGACCTGAGGACTGTTCTTCTGGCCACATGAGGCTTTTCAGCTGAACGAGAGCCGTGTTTGTACGCTAGCATGAACACACAGCGTCACCACCGCCTCACACACTCCACACATGTGGGCGTGCATGTGTTCATCTGAGTGTGTGTGTTTATCTGAGTGTGTGTGTTCATCTGAGTGTGTGTGTTTATCTGAGTGTGTTTGAGTGTGTGTGTGTTCATCAGAGTGTATGTGTTTATCTGCTGTGTGTGTGTATGACATTTCTGCTGAGTGCTGGTCACCCATGGCGGTTAGTAGTAACACAGGTGACAGGAATGCTGACCCAGGTGTGACCACAACGCTGACTCCTTTGTTTGCAGTGTGTGTGTGTGTGCGTGCGTGTGTGTGTTTGTTCACAACCTGTATTAGATCAACAATCTTGGCATGTCTCTGTGACATTTTTCATGTTCTTATCTTTGTGGTTTGTGGGTCAGTAGACACACACACACACACTCACACACACACTCTCACACATACCTACATATACAGTACACACTCACACGCATATACACACAAATAGACACGCACGTACATATATACACACACTATATACACACACTTCACCAATCAACAATGTTTACAGCTACCTGCCTAGTGATGTCATCTCTGGTCTCCCTGCCAAAGTAATAACTGAGAGAGAGAGACATAGACACAGACAGAGAGAGACAGAGAGAGAGAGAGAACATGTATGTTTGCGTGTATGTGTGTTCATAGACGTGTGTGGATGTCTTACACTAGCTGAGTGTGTGTGTGGATGTCTTACACTAGCTGAGTGTGTGTGTGGATGACTTACACTAGCTGAGTGGAGAGATATCATCTCTTTATCGTACATTCAGGCAGAGACATTGAAATCGGTCCAATCAGCTAAATGTGGAAAATGATTCGGATTTCATGCGACCCAGTCAGAGAAAACAAGCTCCAAACAAGGAGAAGTCACGCATCCTGTCATCTGCTCTCACCCTGTCATCTGCTCTCACCCTGTCATCTGCTCTCATCCTGTCATCTGCTCTCACCCTGTCATCTGCTCTCACCCTGTCATCTGCTCTCATCTTGTCATCTGCTCTCATCCTGTCATCTGCTCTCACCCTGTCATCTGCTCTCACCTTGTCATCTGCTCTCATCCTGTCATCTGCTCTCCCCCTGTCATCTGCTCTCATCCTGTCATCTGCTCTCATCTTGTCATCTGCTCTCACCCTGTCATCTGCTCTCATCCTGTCATCTGCTCTCATCTTGTCATCTGCTCTCATCCTGTCATCTGCTCTCACCTTGTCATCTGCTCTCACCGTCATTTGCTCTCATCTTGTCATCTGCTCTCATCCTGTCATCTGCTCTCACCCTGTCATCTGCTCTCACCCTGTCATCTGCTCTCATCCTGTCATCTGCTCTCACCCTGTCATCTACTCTCACCCTGTCATCTGCTCTCATCTTGTCATCTGCTCTCATCCTGTCATCTGCTCTCACCCTGTCATCTGCTCTCACCTTGTCATCTGCTCTCATCCTGTCATCTGCTCTCCCCCTGTCATCTGCTCTCATCCTGTCATCTGCTCTCATCTTGTCATCTGCTCTCACCCTGTCATCTGCTCTCACCTTGTCATCTGCTCTCATCCTGTCATCTGCTCTCCCCCTGTCATCTGCTCTCATCCTGTCATCTGCTCTCATCTTGTCATCTGCTCTCACCCTGTCATCTGCTCTCATCCTGTCATCTGCTCTCATCTTGTCATCTGCTCTCATCCTGTCATCTGCTCTCACCTTGTCATCTGCTCTCACCGTCATTTGCTCTCATCTTGTCATCTGCTCTCATCCTGTCATCTGCTCTCACCCTGTCATCTGCTCTCACCCTGTCATCTGCTCTCATCCTGTCATCTGCTCTCACCCTGTCATCTACTCTCACCCTGTCATCTGCTCTCATCCTGTCATCTGCTCTCATCCTGTCATCTACTCTCATCCTGTCATCTGCTCTCATCCTGTCATCTGCTCTCACCCTGTCATCTGCTCTCATCCTGTCATCTGCTCTCACCCTGTCATCTACTCTCACCCTGTCATCTGCTCTCATCCTGTCATCTGCTCTCATCCTGTCATCTGCTCTCATACTAGACAGGAGAAAGAGGAGCGAGGCCTTAGGAGGAGGAGGAGGAGGAGAGGAGAGGGAGAGGAGTTAGAGAGGAGATGAGATGGTGAAGAGGAGGAGAGGAGAGAGGAGAGGGATAGGAGTTAGAGAGAAGAGGAGATGGTGAAGAGGAGGAGAGGAGAGAGGAGAGGGAGAGGAGTTAGAGAGAAGAGGAGTAGGAGATGAGATGGTGAAGAGGAGGAGAGAGAGGAGAGGGAGAGGAGTTAGAGAGGAGAGGAGTAGGAGATGAGATGGTGAAGAGGAGGAGGAGGAGAGGAGAGGAGAGGGAGAGGAGTTAGAGAGGAGAGGAGATGGTGAAGAGGAGGAGAGGAGAGGGAGAGGAGTTAGAGAGGAGATGAGATGGTGAAGAGGAGGAGAGCATGGTTGGTGTTTGGCTCGTCCATCCTGATGACAGCAGAATTGAGACAAGAACAGACCAGGTGTTTTCTTTGTGGATGACTGCATTGTATCCAGGTGAGGCGGCTGTCAATCACCCGTGTGGCCCCGCCTCCTCCCACGAGCTCAGGCTGAACAAAAACAACTTTATCGATTTCACATGTCGACGAGTGTAAACAAAGAGAAAGACGACATGATGCACGTATTTCCCTCTTAGGAAGGGGCAGGAGGAGAGATGGAGTCATACACACACCAAATGAAATGATGGGTTATTCTTGGACGGCGTTACGGGGCTTCACGGGTGAGTGCCTCCGCCCTGGACAGCCTGTTCCAGGAGCTGCTATTTACTGGTGGGAAAAACAATCTAAGTGGGCGGAGAACTGAGAGGGATCATTGATTCTGGCATGTGAGATTGCTGCATCACTGACAGCTAGCCTGGCAACACCTAGCATCGCAGCTTGTTAGCAGTGAAGCTAACACCGCCGCTGTAAATAGCAGATATGGAGGGTTTTTTCTCTTTTTGTCCTGTGTTTAAAGAACACTGGGTGCATGTCTTTCCTCTCAGAGTTCAGGGTTCTCCTGTGGGACCAAGAAGCAAAAGAACTCCAAAGCCAGGCGGGGAGAATGGAAACTCCTGTTCTCCTTCTTGTTACATTTACATTTAGTCATTTAGCAGACGCTCTTATCCAGAGCGACTTACAGTAAGTACAGGGACATTCCCCCCGAGGCAAGTAGGGTGAAGTGCCTTGCCCAAGGACATTACTAGCCCGACTCCCTAACCGCTCAGCCACCTGACTCCCTCTTGTTCTGAAAGAAGGAAAATATATTTCTCTCACATTTTCTTTGTGAATGGACCTCTCAGCTCTTCTCTCTCTCTGTGTCTCCCCTCTTCTGTGCTGGGCATGTCTGGTTCCTGGGAGTGTAGAGGTGGTAGAGGACGTCTGGTTCCTGGGAGTGTAGAGGTGCAGGTGGTAGAGGACGTCTGGTTCTTTGGTAGAGGAGGTCTGCTGTGTGTTATCCCAGCGTCCTGTGTCATAGTTTAACCTGTTCGCGTGTGCGTTCATTAGCCTCACCCCTGTGGTCCTCCCATCTCTCTGCATTAGTCCTGACAGTAATGACCAGCCGGGCTGTGGGGGGGCTGGGGGCTGGGGAGGCAGGCTATAATGGGGGGAGGCTGGGGGGATGGGGGCCTGGGGGCACCTCACAGGCTGCTGTACTAAATGGAAACATGCTCTAATGTTGTTTCAACTCCTTCTCTCTTTCCTTCCCTCTCTACTGTTCTACCCCCCTTACTCACCCCCGACTACCACCAAACCCCCCTTCCTTCCATTACTTATGCTCTCTACACCCCTCTCCCTCTCTCTCTCTCTACCTCCCTCTCCCTCTCTCTCCCTCTCTCTCTCTCTACCCCCCTCTCCCTCTCTCTCTCTCTCCCTCTCTCTCTCTCTCTCTCTCTCTCTCTCTACCCCCCTCTCCCTCTACCTCCCTCTCCCTCTGTCTCTCTCTCTCTTCCTCTCTCTCTCTCTACCCCCCTCTCCCTCTCCCTCTGTCTCTCTCTCTCTCCCTCTCTCTTCCTCTCTCTCTCTCTACCCCCCTCTCCCTCTCTCTCTCTCTACCCCCCTCTCCCTCTCTCTTCCTCTCCCCCTCTCCCTTCTCTTCCTCTATCTCTCTCTACCCCCCTCTCCTCTCTCTTCCTCTATCTCTCTCTACCCCCCTCTCCCTCTCTCTTCCTCTCTCTCTCTACGCACCTCTCCCTCCCTCTCCCCCCCCCTTGCCTGTTTAAGTAAGGTTAGGTTTCCAGCAGGTTTCCAGAGTGTTTGTAGATGTAATTTTCTCGCTATGTGTTAAGGAGTTGAGGAAAAATACAAATTCTCTCCCCTTCTGCTATCAGCAAGCGCGGGGAGGAGGGGAGGTCGGGTCGTGGGGAAAGGGACGGGGAGGGGTATCATGAACACTGGCCATCATGTGATCCCCCCCCCCCAAAAACGCAGGTCTCTTTTTGTGTTTCTGCTGATATCAGAACTATTCTGCAGATTCAAGTTATTCATGAAGGATTGAGCTCCAGGGGTTCCTGGAGGGGGAGGGGGGGGGATACATGGGTTCTGCTGTGTGATTCCTGACTGGCCTGCGGAGATAAGAACCCAAAATAAATCTCCTCCCTCCAAATGGGTTCCAGTGACACGGTGAGTAGAGAGGTTCTGGTTGGCTGGCTGGATGACGGCCGCATCACCACTCTTCCCACATCACTGACCAGCAGATAACATCTGGATTAGAGACATACTGTTTGACACACACACACAGATGTACACACACAGACACACACACGGATGTACACACACAGGCATACACTTACAGGTGTGTATACACACACATACACACTGCTAAGCCCAAAGCATCCACTCTCATCATCTCTTAATACACTCCTTTTTTACATCTATTTAAAATCTTGTCAGATATCATTATTCTAGCTAAAACCCCTCCAGTTCCTAAAAGGTTTCAGGGAAACAGGGAGGACAGAGAGAGAGAGAGAGAGGGAGAGGGAAGAGAGAGAGAGAGTGAGATCGAGAGTGAGAGGGAAGAGAGAGAGAGAGTGAGATCGAGAGCGAGAGGGAAGAGAGAGAGAGAGTGAGATCGAGAGCGAGAGGACAGAGAGAGAGAGAGTGAGATCGAGAGCGAGAGGACAGAGAGAGAGAGAGTGAGATCGAGAGCGAGAGGGAAGAGAGAGAGAGAGTGAGATCGAGAGCGAGAGGACAGAGAGAGAGAGAGTGAGATCGAGAGCGAGAGGGAAGAGAGAGAAAGAGTGAGATCGAGAGCGAGAGGGAAGAGAGAGAGAGTGAGATCGAGAGCGAGAGGGAAGAGAGAGAAAGAGTGAGATCGAGAGCGAGAGGGAAGAGAGAGAAAGAGTGAGATCGAGAGCGAGAGGACAGAGAGAGAAAGAGTGAGATCGAGAGCGAGAGGGAAGAGAGAGAAAGAGTGAGATCGAGAGCGAGAGGGAAGAGAGAGAAAGAGTGAGATCGAGAGCGAGAGGGAAGAGAGAGAAAGAGTGAGATCGAGAGCGAGAGGGAAGAGAGAGAAAGAGTGAGATCGAGAGCGAGAGGGAAGAGAGAGAGAGTGAGATCGAGAGCGAGAGGGAAGAGAGAGAAAGAGTGAGATCGAGAGCGAGAGGGAAGAGAGAGAAAGAGTGAGATCGAGAGCGAGAGGGAAGAGAGAGAAAGAGTGAGATCGAGAGCGAGAGGACAGAGAGAGAGAGAGTGAGATCGAGAGCGAGAGGGAAGAGAGAGAAAGAGTGAGATCGAGAGCGAGAGGGAAGAGAGAGAAAGAGTGAGATCGAGAGCGAGAGGGAAGAGAGAGAAAGAGTGAGATCGAGAGCGAGAGGGAAGAGAGAGAAAGAGTGAGATCGAGAGCGAGAGGGAAGAGAGAGAAAGAGTGAGATCGAGAGCGAGAGGGAAGAGAGAGAGAGTACATTTCAAACATCTCCCTCATCTCCCTCAAAATGACTAAATGTAAATATGTGGCCATGGGTGATCAGGAATGTCTCTATTCTCAGTTGACATCGCTAACTCCCTCCGTCCGTACAGATTCAAACTAAAGTAACAAGCTTGGCTTGAGTAAGGAGTAGAAAGTACAAATATTTGTGTAAAAAGAGCAAAAGTAAAAGGTTGTCAGGAAAATAGTGTAAAGTACTGATACCAGAAATATCTACTTAACAAGTAACAAAGTACAGTAACAAGATATGTTTCCTTTGTTACTTCCCATCTCTGGATTTGGCAAACAGGAATTCTCACCATTTGTCGACATTAAACAGCTTACTGAACACCCTCCCCCGTCATCTAAATGATGGAGTGATTAAACGCCTGTCGTGACATGCTGTCTGCTTGCACAGAGGACAGGGGATGTTATCGCTATGCCAACCAACTGGTCATCCATTCACGCCACCTCACTCTCTGCTTCAATCTGGGAAGCATATGGCATCATATGGTGTCTTTATTATGGCCCCACAACTCCGGTTCACTGTCCAATAACGCTCTCTCTCAGATCGGAGGAGATGCCATCTGTGTAGCCATGGATCAGGACAGAGAGACAAGTCAGCCTTCAACAGCAAGCCCTGCCAGGCTTTATATATGGAGACCATGTGTACCAGAGAGAGGAGAGAGAAGGAGAGAGAGAGAGGAGGGAGAGGAGGAGAGAAGAGAGGGGGAGGAGAGAGGGGAGAAGAGATAAAGGGGAGAGAGAAGAGAGGGGAGAGAGGATATCTCCATCTGGTTTAGAAAGAGATAACCGTCATTAGGTTGTTGAGTCAGTGTTTGGCTCTTAGTGATCTTCACTAACAAGAGAGAAGCTCTTTGTGTTTGTTGGTTTTAATATGGTCTAATATGGTGTCGTTAATCAGCTGGCGTGATAGTGAGAGAGACAGGAAATTAGATGTGAGCGAAGCACACACATCTACACACCCTCTCTACTCTCTCCTGTGTGTGTGTGTATATTTATATGTATATTTTTACAGTATACGTGAGTGTGTGTGTGTCTGTGAGTGTACACGAGTGTGTGTGCATGCGTGTGTGTTTGTGCGTGTGTGTTTGTGCATGTGTATAGAACACATGGTGAGAGTGGATCTTTTAATCCACTCATATCGTTAAGTAGAACACACCCATTTTAACTACTTTAATTCATCAACAGCAATCTTTCTATCCCTCCATCCTCCCTCCATCTCTCCCTCCATTTCTCCATCCATCTCTTCCTCCCCCCTCCATCCCTCACTATATATCTCCCTCCTCCATCCATCCCTCCGTCCATCCCTCCCTCCATCCATCCCTCCTTCCTCCTCTCTGGTGTTGAATGAAGATACAGGTGTGTTGTGTTTCTAGCGCTGGTGACAAACCATGCTCTCATCAGAGTCTGCTTCATCCCTCGTGGCATGCAGCTGGAGAATTGCAGCAATACGTTTCCAAACCTGACCTCTCAAACGAACCTGACGTCCCAAACGAACCTGACCTCCCAAACGAACCTGACCTCCCAAACGAGCCTGACCTCCCAAACGAACCTGACCTCCCAAACGAACCTAAACCTGACCTCCCAAACGAACCTGACCTCCCAAACGAACCTGACCTCCCAAACGAGCCTGACCTCCCAAACGAACCTGACCTCCCAAACGAACCTGACCTCCCAAACGAACCTAAACCTGACCTCCCAAACGAACCTGACATCCCAAACGAACCTGACCTCCCAAACGAACCTGACCTCCCAAACGAGACGTGGAAGGATTGTCACTGTCTACCTCTGCTTGCTGTTCTAATATATCGACGTCACAGACATGTAGCGAGGGTCTTGTTGTGTGCTTGCATTCAGTAACAACACAATAATATCAGCCATGTTGGAGTTTAGGTGTTAATGTTGCGTTGGAGTTGAGATATTGTTAATGTGTGTGTGTGTGTGTCACACCACTCCTCATGACAGTTGTTTGTGTCTGTGAGTGAACCAGCGTCCCGTAACAATGGTGACCTCGAGTCTCGTAACTATGGTGACCTCGAGTCTCGTAACTATGGCCACGAGGGGGATAATTACTTGCTGTCATGTCTGCTCCCATCCCCTCGACCAATCATCTGTCTGGCTGTCATGTCCGCTCCCATCCCCTCGACCAATCATCTGTCTGGCCTGCTTCTCATGAGGACAAACCCTGACTGTAACGCTAATATACATCACAACACGCTCACTGTTCCCCAGGTGGTCTCTGTCTACCTCTCTCCTAGCTCTCTCTCTCCTATCTCCTTTCTTGTGTCGTCCTCTCTCTGTCTTTCCCTCTCCTCTCTCTCTCTCAATCTCTCTTCTCTCCCTTCTCTCTCTCTCTCTCTCCTCTCCCCTCTCTCCTCATCTCTTTCCTCTCCTCTCTCTCTCTCTCTCTCTCTCTCCTAATCTCTTCCTCTCCTCTCTCAATCTCTCTCAATCTCTCTTTCTCTCTCTCTCTCTCCTCATCTCTTTCCACTCTCCTCTCCCCTCTCTCCTCATCTCTGTCCATATCTCTCCTCTCCCCTCTCTCCTCTCTCCTCATCTCTGTCCATATCTCTCCTCTCCCCTCTCTCCTCTCTCCTCATCTCTGTCCATATCTCTCCTCTCCCCTCTCTCCTCTCTCCTCATCTCTGTCCATATCTCTCCTCTCATCTAATTTCCCATTGTGTTCTCTTGTTCGCGCTCCTCCACGCTCGTCAGGGAAACATCCACAATCAACTATTCATTTGTTTTAGTCCTCCTCGCTGCCAACCTCTCTCTGCTGGTGCGTCTGTGTTCTGATCGTGCGGTTGAACAAGGTTGAGTAGAGCAACGGTTCTGAAGGAGAAGAATAATCGCTGCTTCACATCCTCCCAGGCGTGTCTCTCTACTTCTCTCCAGCAGAAAACAGCAATAACACACTGAGCGTACAACAATGCGAATACATTTGACTGCATTTGTTCCTAAATGTCTATTTGATAAACAGACTGTTTAGGCGGTAATTTTGCGTTCCGGCAGGGGAATTATTCGGTGTTGTCAATCACGCTTGACAAGATACAGAAGAGGGTCTGTCAATGCAAATTTCCAAATGCCTGAAATCAGTTTCGATCAGGAATATATTTGTGTTCATTTGTTTGTGGTGGCTGTCAGTTCAGTGCGTCCTGTCACAACAACATGTCATTTGATTATTGAAGCGTAAATACATTTATATGACAATAGATTTTTTTCTGTCTCTCTCCCTTTCTGTCTCTCCCTTTTCTCCTCTCTCTCTCCATCCTCGAGTTAGTGTTGTCATCACCTTGAGGAGGAGTGAACATCACTGACTAATATAACCACAGCTTTCTGTTCTCCCTGTCCAATCATCTCCTGTGTTGTTAAACTAGTTACAGCTTGAAAAACACACGCTTTTGGTTTTCTGATGGAAAACAAAACGCTTGGTTTTGTTTGGTTTGTTTGCTTGGCTTGGTCCGCCTCAAATAAAGTCCACTTGTCCTTTTCAGTTCTGTGAACACGGTTTTCTCTTCCTCCAGATTGAACTGGTTCTTTTTCTGGTATCAAAGGATATGATCCGCCGGCCTCTCTCTCCCATGTAAACACCACCTGCTCTGGTCCATGACATCACACCTGCTCTGGTCCATGACATCACACCTGCTCTGGTCCATGACATCACACCTGCTCTGGTGCATGACATCACACCTGCTCTGGTGCATCACACCTGCTCTGGTGCATGACATCACACCTGCTCTGGTCCATGACATCACACCTGCTCTGGTGCATGACATCACACCTGCTCTGGTCCATGACATCACACACCCCTTCCCCAGGGACACCTCGTAACCCTAACCCTCATCCAGCCCCTCTGAGGGGCACAACCTCCCGGCCTCCTCACTCCCCCCTCCCTGCTCCCCATCCTCAGTCTCTCTGCCCCCCCCCCCTCCCTCCTCTCTCCCCCCCAAGATGAGTGAGCTCCTGGCAGCGTGAGGTTTGGGACCTCCCCTCCCTGACCCCCTCGCACCCTCCCTGACCCCTCCCTGACCCCTCCCTGACCCCTCCCTGACCCCTCCCTGACCCCTCCCTGACCCCTCCCAGCACCCTCCCTGACCCCTCCCTGACCCCTCCCAGCACCCTCCCTGACCCCTCCCTGACCCCTCCCAGCACCCTCCCTGACCCCTCCCTGACCCCTCCCAGCACCCTCCCTGACCCCTCCCTGACCCCTCCCTGACCCCTCCCTGACCCCTCCCTGACCCCTCCCTGACCCCTCCCCTCCCTGACCCCTCCCTGACCCCTCCCTGACCCCTCCCTGACCCCTCCCTGACCCCTCCCAGCACCCTCCCTGACCCCTCCCTGACCCCTCCCTGACCCCTCCCAGCCCCCTCCCTGACCCCTCCCTGACCCCTCCCTGACCCCTCCCTGCCTCCCTCCCTGACCCCTCCCTGACCCCTCCCTGACCCCTCCCTGCCTCCCTCCCTGACCCCTCCCTGACCCCTCCCTGACCCCTCCCTGACCCCTCCCTGCCTCCCTCCCTGCCTCCCTCCCTGACCCCTCCCTGACCCCTCCCTGACCCGTCTGGCAGCGACAGCGGGCTTTATATCTGCACCTCTTGCTGTTGTTTTTATTATTACTTAATTTTTTTCGGCATGAAGATGCATTTACAGGTCGCTGTCTGTTATTCTTCCTCTCCTGGGTGAGGCGGGGGGGGGAGGGAGGGAGGGGGGGGAGGGAGGGAGGGGGGGGAGGGAGGGAGGGTGAGAACAGAGGCTGACCTTGGAGCACAGAGATGCCACCTGAATGCTAATCGTCTGATGTTGTGGTCTGGGGATGAGGTAAACACCAACATCAGTCTTCATGATCTGAGAGAAGCACAACAAACTAACTAACTACAGACACAATCTGAGGTTCCTGAACTTTCTGTTTTACTTTAAATTGCCTTTTTCAGATCATTCTTTAACCTCAAATAACCTAAATAACAAACACAGAAATATTGTGTTCATTTAGCCCACACTTCAGTCCAAAACTATGGAAAGTGTAGTGAGTGATTTGGACGTTTTGATCTGCGGTTAAATGTTCTAACCACTAAGCTATACTCTCCCCCTACATATCATGGAGAAGCTAATGTACAGCATGTTTCAGTCATCTGACGTCTAAGTGCTTGTTAGGGTAGTTGGGTGGCCTGACTGGCTCGCTTGGAGAGAGAGAGACAGAGAGAAAGACATAGAGAGAGAGAGAGAGAGAGAGAGGGAGAAGGAGAGAGAGACAGAGAGAGACATAGAGAGATATGGTAACATTAATAGTATACTGACGTCCATAGTAATGGTATGAATACTGTTTCTGTGTTCTGTGGTTCCACCGTTGCTTTGGCAATATGAACATTTGTTTCTTAATGCCAATAAAGCCAATTGAATTGAGAGAGAGAGAGAGTGAGAAAGAGATAGAGTGAGAAAGAGAGAGAGAGAGACATAGAGACAGAGAGAGAGAGAGAGAGAGAGGTGTGAATCATCTCTCTCAGCGCTATTATTTCTGTCACTCCTCGCACGCCAGCGGATAATCTCGCAAAAACGCACTAACCTTTCGTCGCACCAGGCACTAATGAGGGGTTTAATGTCACGTTATTGCTCGGGGAAGGGAGGAGGAGAGAGGCCTCAACAAAAGGGCTGAAGTGGAATAATTACAACAGGTGCAATTATGAGTGACACCAGGCCGATTAAAACGGTGGCTGAACATCTCAGCCGAGACTGTGTACACATCATTACAAGATGTTGGGGGTGTTCTCTGATTAGCTTCATGGATCTAAGGGATATAGGATCAGTGCTCACCTGTGGTCTCCTATTCCCAGCTATCTGTGGGAACAAATTGTCAGTGTTGCTTTCAACCTGTCCTCTTACAGGGTTCAGAGGTCATCAGCTTGTCATGGCTTCAGCGAAACCAAGCCCGTTCTTTTCATTTCAAAAGATTCCGCACCATAATTTTTTCAATGATGGTGCTAAACGACAGTTTGAAACCCTGCTCCTACGCTTCTTAAACGCAGCTTGGTCTTTGCGCGTGGCGAAGCGTGATCTCACGACCAGGCCTGAAGCTTTCCTTCCACAGACCGTTTAACCCTTGTGTTATCTTCGGGTCATTCTGACCCATCAGTCATTGTGACCCACCGTCGTATTGCGACAAATTTACCTCCTACAAAAACAAAGTGAAGCATTTTCTTTTAACTGTCGGGCTGTCTCAGACCCCCCACATTGCAATGGTTAAAAGAAAATTATTTTTATTTGTTTTTGTATTGGGTAAAATTGGGTAAACACAACGGTGGTTCGTTATGAACCTTTGGGTCATGTGACCCGAAGGCAGCACAAGGGTTAAGCACCGCGAACAAACTGCAGTCCTGCATCAACACGTCGAGGGGTTGAATTATCGATTATAACGGCCCAGCCGTGGAATTACAGTCCCCTCTCCTCCTCTTCCTCCAGGCTCCATCCAGCAATGACTCCTCTGATGGGCACAGGGAGCACACACCTCATAGGAGGCAGATTAAGTCCCAGAGCCGAGTGCTTAAGTGGGGGCCAGGGACAGAAAGCAGAGCGTTTAGACGGAGCTTGTTAAGTATAAAGGTGAGGAGCTTCTCCTGTCTGTGAGAGAGGATGAGAGAGGGGATGAGAGAGGAGAGAGGGGGATGAGAGAGGGGATGAGAGAGGAGAGAGGGGGATGAGCATGCCATGGAGAGAAAGAAAGAGCCTGGTGGAGAGGGAATGAAGAGGAGTGGAAAATGTGTTTGGTGGAGCGTAAAATTAGCAATTACATTGGGTGTCATCAGTAATAACTATTTCAAGCTGGATCTGAGGGTTAATGTTGAACACTGGGACTGTAAATCACACGTTACACCTGTGCTCGGTCGAGCGAGCGAGGTAAGGCTGCGATATGGAGAGCGCAGCGCCCGTGCGGCGATAAGCCAAGATGGCCGCCATCTGCTGGAAAAGCTTTCAGAGGCAATTTATTTTTTAAGACCCATATGTTGACCCTGGTCGAGAGAGAACACATTTGTATGAAATCGCTCCCTGGGTTTATCTGAGTGTGTGTGTGTGTGTGTGTCTGTGTGTGTGTGTTTGAGTGTGCGTGTTTCTGTCTGTGTGTGTGTGTGTGTGTGTGCCTTTCAGTGATCGAGGGAAACGGGTGGGGGGAGTGGGGGTCTCTGGGACATGGGGGTTGGGGTAATAGTTGGGTAACATGGGGGTTAGGGTAATAGTGGGGTAACATGGGGGTTGGGGTAATAGTTGGGTAACATGGGGGTTAGGGTAATAGTGGGGTAACATGGGGGTTGGGGTAATAGTGGGGTAACATGGGGGTTGGGTTAATAGTGGGGTAACATGGGGGTTGGGGTAATAGTGGGGTAACATGGGGGTTAGGGTAATAGTGGGGTAACATGGGGGTTGGGGTAATAGTGGGGTAACATGGGGGTTGGGGTAATAGTGGGGTAACATGGGGGTTGGGGTAATAGTGGGGTAACATGGGGGTTGGGGTAATAGTGGGGTAACATGGGGGTTGGGGTAATAGTGGGGTAACATGTTCCATAGTTCCATTTGTGTAGCGGGGCATCCTACTGTGGCTGAAGAGCTGTACAGTGCAGACACCTGTCAGCTCTGTCCCTGTGTCGATCACAGCTCAGAGTCTCTGTGTCGATCACAGCTCAGAGTCTCTGTG
This sequence comes from Osmerus eperlanus, assembly GCF_963692335.1. NCBI lineage: Eukaryota > Metazoa > Chordata > Actinopteri > Osmeriformes > Osmeridae > Osmerus > Osmerus eperlanus. The sequence goes on along the minus strand of NC_085045.1, from coordinate 713,573 downwards.
TCGATCACAGCTCAGAGTCTCTGTGTCGATCACAGCTCAGAGTCTCTGTGTCGATCACAGCTCAGAGTCTCTGTGTCGATCACAGCTCAGAGTCTCTGTGTCGATCACAGCTCAGAGTCTCTGTGTCGATCACAGCTCAGAGTCTCTGTGTCGATCACAGCTCAGAGTCTCCCTGTGTCGATCACAGCTCAGTCTCTCTGAGAGGGAGAGAGTGAGAGAGAGAGAGAGAGAGAGAGAGGGAGACAGAGAGAGAGAGACAGACAGACAGAGACAGAGACAGAGACAGAGAGATGGAGAGGGAGAGGGAGAAGGAGAGGGAGAGAGAGAGAGAGAGAGAGAGAGAGAGAGGGAGAGGGAGAGGGAGAGAGAGAGAGAGAGAGAGAGAGAGGGAGAGGGAGAGAGAGAGACAGACAGACAGACAGACAGAGACAGAGAGAGGGAGAGGTTATTGTGATTGTGTTGTTGTGATTATGAGCTACGATGTGTCATAGGTTTCATACAGTAATAGATCATAAACGCTTCATGAAGATTTATGAGGTCATCATTCAGACATAAACAGCTTCCCAGGGTAATTAGTAACATGGTTACACTGTGCCGTTCAAGAACGGTGCACACACACACACACACATGAAAAAGGGATCCACGCACACACAAACAACACACACACAAACACAATTACACACTCAGAGAGACACACACAGTAACAAACGACCTCACAACCTCTCATTCTCCTCGCCCCTGTCCCCTGTAAGTAATTCCTGGCTGCTTTTGTATTCAACGGCCATTTAAAAAAACATTCCTTGGCAGAGCTGGCGTCGGGCGATTTAAAGTGCGACTCTCCCTGTTAATCCTATGGAGAAACTGCCTGCTGGCTGAAAGTGCTGATTATAAAAGCTTTAATTGGTCAGGCCTTGGCGACGGGGCCTTGGCGACGGGGTGACAGTTTTAAAACTCTGGGCTTTCCGCACCTTTAAACCACCCTGTCACACTGTTCGGTGGCTGACATATTGGATTTGGACCCTGTAGTGATGCGTGGCACCTTCACCACATTCCAGGGACGTATCCAATCACAGTGGAGGAGGAACAGCCCTCGCGGTCCCTAACCACCCCGGTGGGGGGGAGCTGATGACTGATTTGATTGACACTCAGTGACGAGGTGACGCATGAGACTGATGAGGTTAACGGCAGCCGGTAGTTTAAAATAGTTGTCTTGAGTGTTCAGATCTCAGTGTTGCTGGATTTAAGGGATTTCAACAAATTCCTGTCTGATTAGTCTCTCTCCTCTGGAGATGACAGACTAGTCTCTCTCCTCTGGAGATGACAGACTAGTCTCTCTCCTCTGGAGATGACAGACTCTCTCCTCTGGAGATGACAGGCTAGTCTCTCTCCTCTGGAGATGACAGACTAGTCTCTCTCCTCTGGAGATGACAGGCTAGTCTCTCTCCTCTGGAGATGACAGACTAGTCTCTCTCCTCTGGAGATGACAGACTAGTCTCTCTCCTCTGGAGATGACAGACTAGTCTCTCTCCTCTGGAGATGACAGGCTAGTCTCTCTCCTCTGGAGATGACAGACTAGTCTCTCTCCTCTGGAGATGACAGGCTAGTCTCTCTCCTCTGGAGATGACAGGCTAGTCTCTCTCCTCTGGAGATGACAGACTAGTCTCTCCTGGGTCTTGAGAGAGCCAGAGTTCGCCATACACAATGTGACATTGGGTTTTTGTTAAGTTTAGACATTGTTGAGACATCATAAGCTGTACTGGGAGTGTAACGCGCTGACTTAATCTCAGGGTTTATCTGACATCTCACACTGTTAAGGAGATTTCATCTATATTCCTCCCTTCAAATCTCCTCTCCTCCCCCTTGTTCTCCCCCCATCACCTCCCCTACATCTCCTCCTCCCCTCAACCCCCTCCCCTCCTCCCCTCCTCCCCTCCTCCCCTCCTCCCCTCCTCCCCTCCTCCTCCACCCCCTCCCCCTCCTCCACCTCCACCTCCTCTGTCTGCCCCTCCCTTCCTCTCCCCTCCCCTTCTCCTCCCCTCCTCTCCCCTCTCCTCTCCTCCCCTCCTCATCTCCTCTCCCTCCTCCTCTCCTCTTCCCCTCCTCCCTCCCCCCCGTCCCACCAGATGACCTACCTCAGTCATGTGGTGCTGTGTTGCCTTAACGACCACAGAGTGACTTCAGAGCGACCTTCAGCAGGAGTTAGGCAGAGCGATGCTGGAGAGCCGTGATAAGATGGAGATTAACAGATGAGGCTGGAGGAGACTTTACCTTCTCACACCAGGCTGGAGATTAGGGAAGGATACACACACACACACACTTACACAGACACAGACAAACACACACACACTTACACACATGGTCTCGTTGTCAAGATGCTATTCCAGATATGAAGAGTCGTCTCTAACGTCCTGACCTTTGACTCTTGAACTTCCTTGTCCTTCCTCCCCATTCATCCTTGTCCTCCTCTCATCCTTTCATCCTCTCATCCTTTCATCCTCCTCGTCCCTGACGGAACACACCTCCCCCAAGTGTGGCTTCCCTAACCCTGTGACCTCACACACACACACACACACACACCCTGGACACATGCTTGCACACACACACACACACACACACACCCTGGACACATGCTTGCACACACACACACACACACACACACCCTGGACACATGCTTGCACACACACACACACACACACACCCTGGACACATGCTTGCACACACACACACACACACACACCCTGGACACATGCTTGCACACACACACACACACACACACCCTGGACACATGCTTGCACACACACACACACACACACACACACACCCTGGACACAGGCTTGCACACACACACACACACACCCTGGACACATGCTTGCACACACACACACACACACACACCCTGGACACATGCTTGCACACACACACACACACACACACCCTGGACACATGCTTGCACACACACACACACACACACACACCCTGGACACATGCTTGCACACACACACACACACACCCTGGACACAGGCTTGCACACACACACGCACACCCTGGACACATGCTTGCACACACACACACACACCCTGGACACATGCTTGCACACACACACACACACACACCCTGGACACATGCTTGCACACACACACACACACACCCTGGACACAGGCTTGCACACACACACGCACACCCTGGACACATGCTTGCACACACACACACACACCCTGGACACATGCTTGCACACACACACACACACACACACACCCTGGACACATGCTTGCACACACACACACACACACCCTGGACACAGGCTTGCACACACACACGCACACCCTGGACACATGCTTGCACACACACACACACACACACCCTGGACACATGCTTGTGTCTCAAGCAGCATCCTGCCATCTCCCCTCAGGACTCCTGGTGGTGTGTGACCTCAGGGAAAGGTCACGCACCTGAAGAAACAAAACCCCCCTAAACTGTTCACCCCCCGGGGCTGGTCCCAGGGGGGTGTGGGGGAGGAGGGGAAGGAGGAGACGGGTTGAGAAGTTTTCCAGTTAGTTAGTTCCAGTCAGAAAGACAAGAGAAACAGAGAGAAAGAGACATTAAGATACAGAGTTATCTATCTATCCATCCATCCATCTCTCCTCCCCTTCCTCCCTCCCTCCTCCCCCCCTCCTCCTCCTCCCTCCCTCCCTCCTTCCTCCCCCCCTCCTCCCTCCCTACTCCTCTCCTCCCATCTCTCGTTTCATTCCTGCAGGATCGGGGCTAATTGAGGCTTTCAGCCAGAGTCTCTCCCTGTCAGACCTACCTGAGGCAGGCAGGAGCAACAGAGTAGAGAGCAGCTGTAATTTTCCATCTGTGGTTCCAACGGAACAACCCCCTGTTGTGATTAAAGTAACAAGATGTTTCATTGACCTGTCTGCTTCACTCCAGGGTCTGTCGATGAGAAATATGTCAACTCGCTCCCTTCCAAATTGGTTTTGTTTTGATTCTCTTGTTGACAAGAAGACCAATAAGACGATTATTGTTATTATTGTTGTATGATTATGTATGATTGCTAGTGTGGTCTCCAGGCCTGTTCTGTGTGGCAGACCTGAGCTGACATACAGATTAACTTATCTGGGATCGATTGATCTTGTCTGTCCCATACAAACCAATGGGCTTGTTTAAAAAAAAAAAAGAACTTTGATGCAGGTGTGTGTTTGTGTGTGTCCGTGTGTGTGAGTTTGTGTGTGAGTGTGCGTGTTTTAGATTGAGTGTGAGAGTGGGTGTGTCTGTGATCTCTTTCAAAGGGCGATTAGCATTTCTGCCATATTAGCAAAAGCTACTTAAATAGCTCTCTTCTCTGTGACTCCCCTTCATAACTCCCAGCTTACACGCATCTTACTGGGAGGCAGGGAGGGAGAGATGGAGTCAATGTGCTCTCACTCAAGATTACGGGATTTCATAGTGAACGTGACCCTCCCTGGTGTTCCGAGAAATGCGCAGACGATGCCTTGAGCGTGTGTGTGTGTGTGTGTGTTTGTGCTTGTACGAGTGTTTCAGTTAGGGCTGTTCTGTGAGTATCGCTGTGGTGTTGTAAATAAAGAAGTATCCAGTCACAGAGATAGAGAAGTCCAGGACTCCCATCTTCAGAGACCTACTGTACCCCAGACATGAGCTCTCTCTATGAAGATAAATGGATTCACACTAACACTAACTTATTGTCCTGCATATTCAATTCCATTTGAATTATTTACCAGATGGCTCATTATAGCAACGGTACAGTTTATAGTAATATATGTAATAAATACTCACAGCTATGCAGCCCTGGGGGACAAATCCTGTCTGACACACACGAACACACGAACGCACAGACTCTCACACACACACACGCACGCTTAAACACACAAACTATAAATGCAAGCATGCTTACACACACACATAACACAGAACGGTGGCATTAGCAATGATCCTATTTCCCCAGCCGTGGGTAGCCACACACAAAGGCATTCATGTTCATCTCTCTGTGTGTCAGACATCTCTGATCTTGACCGATCTTGATTCCAGACTCTACCTACTTGGTCTGGAATCGCCCCGAGTGTTTCAAACCATAAACAAATCAGAAAACCAGATAATACCTCACTGGACTACTGAACACTATCGATCTCTTACCCGTCTGAAATCTGAAAGGTGTGGGGGGGGGGGGGGGGGGTGAGGAGGGTGTGTGTGTGTGAAGGGTGTGTGTGTGTGTGAGAAGGGTGTGTGTGTGTGTGAAGGGTGTGTGTGTGTGTGTGTGTGTGAAGGGTGTGTGTGTGAAGGGTGTGTGTGTGTGAGAAGAGGTGTGTGTGTGTGAAGGGTGTGTGTGTGTGTGTGAAGGGTGTGTGTGTGTGAAGTGTGTGTGTGTGTGTGTGTGTGTGTGTGTGTGAAGGGTGTGTGTGTGTGTGTGTGAGAAGAGGTGTGTGTGTGAAGGGTGTGTGTGAGAAGAGGTGTGTGTGTGTGTGTGTGTGAAGAGGTGTGTGTGTGGGGGGGTGTTCAGCATGTGGAGAAAGCCTGCTGGATTTGAAGACTCAGCCTCGCAGCGCGAGCATCATTTTCTTTTCATTTGATGAAGTGTTTCATGGGCGAGTGCCTGGACTGAGAAAAGTAGAGGTTTGACCCAGCGGGTATCAAGACACGACGCAGGCGATAACAGATGGAGGTTAGGGAAGATCAGGAGAGCATCCTGATTGGTCTGCTCGTTCACAGAAGCTAGAGTATGGAGGATCCTGATTGGTCTGCTCGTTCAAACACAGTAGCTAGAGTATGGAGGATCCTGATTGGTCTGCTCGTTCACAGAAGCTAGAGTATGGAGGATCCTGGTTGGTCAGAATGGAATATTGTGGAGAAGATGGAGATGGATCTGTGATGATGAGGAGTGTTTAAACGGTCCCCCGGGCAGAGGATGGTGTCTGGACAGGAACAGACCTGTCTCTGAGTCTGTCCTTGAACACTGTTCAAGAGCAGAGAGCCGTCAGAAATAATAATGATTTACCCTTCTCTTTAAATCATGACATCGGCCGGTGGGGCTTGAGGCACAGACAAATATTCACCAGAGAAGGATGTATGTTTAGCTGTTAGACACGGGTGTGAGAGCTCAAGTAAGAATCATTAATAAATCCACTGCTGCACATTCTCTCACACATACATACACACACATACACACAAACATACACACACATACCCATGCACATACACAGATATGTAAAAAGATGCTTGAGGCAGTGAGGTATGGAATGAGCTGAGTGTGTGTGTGTGTGACAGGAGAGGATGTTAACAGCATCATCTGAAACAGTGACAGTCACCAGAATGAAGATGTCGGGAACACCTGCAACACTGTACTGAGCTCTGCACCAAGATGGCGGCTGTGTTCTGACACTGTACTGAGCTCTGCACCAAGATGGCGGCTGTGTTCTGACACTGTACTGAGCTCTGCACCAAGATGGCGGCTGTGTTCTGACACTGTACTGAGCTCTGCACCAAGATGGCGGCTGTGTTCTGACACTGTACTGAGCTCTGCACCAAGATGGCGGCTGTGTTCTGACATTGTACTGAGCTCTGCACCAAGATGGCGGCTGTGTTCTGACACTGTACTGAGCTCTGCACCAAGATGGCGGCTGTGTTCTGACATTGTACTGAGCTCTGCACCAAGATGGCGGCTGTGTTCTGACACTGTACTGAGCTCTGCACCAAGATGGCGGCTGTGTTCTGACACTGTACTGAGCTCTGCACCAAGATGGCGGCTGTGTTCTGACACTGTACTGAGCTCTGCACCAAGATGGCGGCTGTGTTCTGACACTGTACTGAGCTCTGCACCAAGATGGCGGCTGTGTTCTGACACTGTACTGATCTCTGCACCAAGATGGCGGCTGTGTTCTGACACTGTACTGAGCTCTGCACCAAGATGGCGGCTGTGTTCTGACAGTTAGACAGCTTGGGAGAGGCTGTCCAACACAGACGCTTGGAGATACAGTTCACTTTGAAATGTGGTCATTTTTTTCTTCCGTCAGTACTCACACACAAACACACACTCTCCTACACACACTCCTACCCACACACACTCCTACACACACACACAGCTCTCCAGTGTCTGAGATGGAGTCTAGAGACTGTGGTCTGGAAGCTTCTGTGGTGTCTGGATCTGGAGAATAAGACTCTCATTGATCCACGCTCATTTAAGACTGTGATTGACAGGCCCATCAGCCTATCACGGCCCTGTGGACAGGCCGGCAGTCATTTTCATGTGTGATGGGTGGGGCGGGACAGGATATGACAGATTGATAGATTGACAGGCTGTCAATGAGCATCGGGGCGACGCTAAATTGGCTGAGCTTAGCAGAGCATGTGTGTGTGTGTGTACTGTGTGTGTGTCTACTGTTTGTGTACTGTGTGTGTGTGTGTGTATGTGTGTGTGTCTACTGTTTGTGTACTGTGTGTGTGTGTGTGTGTGTGTATGTGTGTGTGTGTATGTGTGTGTCAGAGCTGACTGCCTCCGTCAGTGGCTGAGTATGATAGGTGCATTAATTCCGTCTCGGCCCTTGTGGGAGGAGCCAGACTGACAGGCAGGTTCTTTACCTGTCAGAACTCTCAAGGTGTGATGGGTAATATGTAGGATGGCCTCCAACGCCTTACACACACACACACACACACACCCACTCTCTCTTTTCTTTTCACCCTCATGTGCCTTTCACTCCCATTTGCCACATCATCCCTTTATGACACATTTCCCCCTCCCTCTCCCCTCCCTCTCCCCCCTCCCTCTCCCCTCCCTCTCCCCTCCCTCTCCCCTCCCTCTCTCCCCCTTTTCTCTCTCTCTCTCTCTCTCTCTCTCTCTCTCTCTCTCTCTCTCCCCCTTTTCTCTCTCCCCCTTTTCTCTCTCTCTCTCTCCCTCTCTCCCCCTTTTCTCTCTCCCCCTTTTCTCTCTCTCTCTCTCTCTCTCTCTCTCTCTCTCTCTCTCTCTCTCTCCCTCTCCCTCCCTCTTTCCCCTTTTCTCTCTCTCTTCTCTCTCTCTCTCTCTCTCTCTCTCTCTCTCTCTGTCTCTCTCTCTCTCTTCCTCCTCTCTCCTTTCCCCCCTTCTCCCCCTCCCTCTCTCCCCCTTTTCTTTCTCTTATCCTTCTCCTCCCTCTCTCTCTCTCTCCCTCCCTCCCCTCTCTCTCTCTCTCTCTCCCTCCTCCCCCCCCCTCTCTCTCTCTCTCTCTCTCTCTCTCTCTCCTCTCTCTCCCCTCCCTCTCCCTCTCTCTCCCCTCCCTCTCCCTCTCTCTCTCCTCTCTCTCCCCTCCCTCTCCCTCTCTCTCTCCTGTCTTCTGACGAGTGAGCCCCCACTCCAGGGGGTTCTCGTGGTGCAGCACAGCACTGTGGCCTGTTTGTATTGTCGCTGATTTCGCCTCCTGGGTACCCCCTTCATCGGGCCCCGCTCCTGTTGATTTTGATGCCGGGAGTTTAAAGCGAGCAGTCTGTCAGCTGTGTTATGTTTCCCTCGCTGTTTTTCTTACAATACTGTAAGAAATGTCAAACATGTCAAAATGTGTTAGAGGTGATAATATGACATTAAATGACCGATGTACCTCTCTGTCTGTGTGTGTCTGTGTGCACGTGTGTGTGTATGTGCGTCATGTGATTGAACATAAACCTCTGACTTTTGACAGGTGCACACGGAGCGTGTTGTGTATTTCGTAAGCTGGGGGGGTCAGATGGCTGAGCGGTTAGGGAATCGGGCTATTAATCAGAAGGTTGTTGGTTCGATTCCTGGCCGCGTCAAATGACTCTGTGTCCTTGGGCAAGGCACTTCACCCTACTTGCCTCGGGGGAATGTCCCTGTACTTACTGTAAGTCGCTCTGGATAAGAGCGTCTGCTAAATGACTAAATGTAAATGTAAATGTAAGCTAGCTCCGGCTAGCTAGCCGCATTCTGTCTGTGTTGACTACAAGGAGGAAAAGTACAAATGCAATTATGAACAGGTAGAATCTGGTGGCGTCATGTGTTGCATGTGTTCTGCTCACAAACATGTTCTCACCCTAAATATATCAACATCTCACCCCCCGTGTCTGGTCCTGATGAGAGCTAAGCATGATGTGTTAATTTCAGGGAGAAGAAGCTGCCTCGTAACTCCGTGCAGGTAGATTGACACGCAGCTATTCAGATGCCAGCTGACTGCCGCTGGATGACAACATCTATGGTAAGTCGTTTCATATTCATTATTTGTGATGACAGGTTAGGTGTAGAGGCGGGCTATCCGGCCTTTTCAATATGACGTTGTTTGTTGCTGCAGATGTTGCAGATTAGATCGCCGTGTCTGCTCAACAGGCTTCTCGTTGCTACGAACTTGTTGTGTGTTTTCGTGTGTGGGTTGATTGTGTGTGTTCATCAAGAGTGGACAAAGTACACAACTTCATTACTTGAGTCAAAATACAAATACGCCTGGTCCAATAGTAGGGCTACTCCAATACAAGTGAAAGTTGTACTGAGTTCAAGTACTGGACTGTTTGCTTCTAAAAAAAAATATATATTCAAAAGTAGGTTTTATCTTTGAGGTCAGATCATTGTATTTTTGATACAATGCGTTTACAGAACTTAAAAACAACCGACTGCACTGCTTTGCTTGTATAACCTGCAGAATAAAAACCTTGTAGCATTACAAAGGCTTTAGAAACATAATTAAAACCAACAAAAGAACCTACATTGCCACTATTTTAACACCCCCACAAAGCAGCCACTCAGTGTTCTGACACAGCTGTGTGGGTGGGTGTGTCTGTGTGTGTGTGTGTGTGTGTGAGAGTGTGTGCGCGCGCGCGTGCGTGCGTTCAAAATGCTTTCTCAGATATGTCCATGGGTATAAAATCCTGGCCTATCTTACTGCAGCGACCTGGGTTTGAATCACCCTGGGCCCTTTACTGCATGTCTCCCCCCCCTGTCTCTCTCTCCCTGCCTTTCCTGTCACACTTCACTTAAAAACTGTCTAATGAAGTAGGAAAAATGAGTACTATATATACACAGTAACAGCAGGTACCTATGTTATGGTTATCCACGGTGCCGACCGCTGTGTTGAACAGCACCTCTCACTGTCTAACCCTAACCCTCACTGTCTAACCTTAACCCTCACTGTGTAACCCTAACCCTCACTGTCTAACCCTAACCCTCGCTGTCTAACCCTAACCCTCACTGTCTAATCCTAACCCTCGCTGTCTAACCTTAACCCTCACTGTGTAACCCTAACCCTCGCTGTCTAACCCTAACCCTCGCTGTCTAACCTTAACCCTCACTGTGTAACCCTAACCCTCGCTGTCTAACCCTAACCCTCGCTGTCTAACCCTAACCCTCGCTGTCTAACCCTAACCCTCGCTGTCTAACCCTAACCCTCACTGTCTAACCCTAACCTCACTGTCCTCTACGCTCCTCTCCTGTACCTCCTGTCCCGTCTCCAGAAGTTTCTGGGTGGCTCCGCCTCGCCCGCCAGCTACAGGTGTAGAGGCACTACAGAACCCCCCCCATCCCCTGCTATCAGCCTTCGGCTCTGCCAGCTAACACCAACCATCATGTCACTTCAGATTAGAGACAATCTAGTGAGGGGTGTTCAAACTGAGCCAAATTGTGGATATCCTAGTGTGTGAGTGTGTGTGAGTGTGTGTGAGTGTGTGTGAGTGTGTGTGAGTAGGTGTGTCGGTGTTCTTCATAGCTAGATAGTTCAATGTCTCTCCATTCCTTGTGATGTAGCGCCCTCCAGCGGTGGCTGCTGGTGTCACACCCCCAGCCTCCCACCAGCAGCACCCACAGATCCCAATGCATGGATCGAAACCTTCACAAATCAGACACTGTGAAATACATGATTGCTTGTGTTCTTCTCATATGTAGTTCTGCTGTAGATGTTTCCACTGGTTGTATTGTTGTAGGACCCCCCCCCTCCCCCCCTTGAGTATTTAAAGTATTTGCGTGAAGTATTTGACCTGTCAGCAGGTGGTCTAGGTGGGTGGTCTTCGTCCACCGTAACCAGGAAGGAAGCATGTGGTTAAGCTGTTGCTATGACTGACAGGCTGTGTGTGTGAGGGTGTGTGTGGGGGTGTGTGGGGTGTGTGTGTGGGGGTGTACTCTGTGTGTGTGTGTGTGTGTGTGTTTGTGTGTGTGTGTGTGTGTGTTTGTGTGTGTGTGTTTGTGTGTGTTTGTGTTTGTTTGTGTGTGTGTGTGTGTGTGTGTGTGTGTGTGTGTGTGTGTGGTATTGATGTATTTCTGTCATGCTCCAGCCAGTCATGCACCTGTCACAACACAAGTCTCCTGACCAATTGGAGGGCAGCTCCCAGGACTGACCAAACAGTACATCACAAACACACACACACACAAGCACAGCCCCTGTGTCCATCTCACACCTGCCCGTAGTGCTGATGAGGAGGACTCTACTGTACTCTACTGTACTCTGCTCTGCTTTGTTCTACTCTGTTTTAGGATTCTCCTCTCTACTCTCCTTTCACTGTGTGTGTGAAACAAAGATTTTAAAAATATATAGAAAAAATTACGTTTCAAAAGGTTGAATATATATATTATTTTTTTTTATCTCAAAAAAGGTATGAAAGTAAAAAAATATATTTTTGACAAAAAGTTTAAAAAAACTAGTTTGCAACATTGATGAGGACTCTGTTCTCCTCTCCCCTCTCCTCCTCTCCTCCGCTCCTCCTCCCCTCTCCTCCCCTCCTCCCATCTCCTCCCCTCTCCTCCCCTCCTCCCATCTCCTCTCCTCCTCCTCTCTCCTCCTCTCCTCCTCTCTTCTCCTACTCCTCTCCTCTCTCTTCCTCTCCTCTCCTCCTCTCCTCCCTTCCTCCCCTCCTCTCTCCTCCTCTCCTCCTCTCTTCTCCTACTCCTCTTCTCTCTCCTCCTCTCCTCCTCTCCTCTTCTCTCTTCCTCCTCTCCTCTCCTCACACTGTCTGTGGAAGAAAAGGGTACGTTATGGATGAGACAGAGGGAGTTAGCGATGTCGACATGACTGAGAATAGAGACATTCCTGATCACCCATGGCCACATATGAGGGAGATGTTCCAAATTGTGTCTGTCGTGTCTTTTAATATGATGTGAGGTCCAGTTACCTGCGTGACACTAAAACAGGTGTAGTAATGGCTACTTTTTACTTAAGTATATGTCAGAGCCCACACTTCTTTACACTTTTTCACTCAAGTTAAAGTAGTCAGTACTTCAACAGTCTTTTTAAACATTAGAATCTGTACTTCTACTCGAGTGGATGTTTTACTGCAGTTGGACCATCTCACCACTAGAGGGCCTGATGCGTTGCACTCGCCTGAAAGGAAGCCAGGGTGGATTTTGATACAGTCTAATTTTTTTGACATAGACATTGCATGTAAAAGTACAGCAGATCAAGGATCAGAGGTACACAGTTCTTACAGTGTTTCAGTGGTCAGAGTCAAGGGAAAGCCTGTATTTCCCAGACACAGTGAAAACAATGATTAAGAGGTGAAAGTGAAGGTTTATTAAGATATAACCAAATTCAAGCGTTTGGAATTAAACCCTTGAGGCATTGTATCCTGTTTTACCCAATTGGTTTAAAGCCCAACTCAAAATCAGTAAGTTTTTTTCACAAAAAGATAGTTTTGTTATTTGTAAACATGTTGTATAAGCTAATGAGGCACTCTGAGAGTTGATTAGCAACACAGAAAGTGCAAATGGAACGTCAATTTAGACATTTTGAAGCGGCCCGCTACTTTCCAGCCAATCATGTTCCAGCCCGCTACTTTCCAGCCAATCATGTTCCAGACCGCTACTTTCCAGCCAATCATGTTCCAGTGAGCTTGTTCCAAGCCGTAGGAATACGGGCTACTGTTTCTCATGTTTGAACAGATTTGATCATGTTACCTGGTGCAGCTTTAAAATGAGTCACTGTGACATGGACGTTTGGTATTGACTGTATACCACAGACACAAACACAGTTGGTTTAACTTCTCTCTCTGATACTGCCTGGCCAGAGAGCAGCCCCCAGCTGAGATCCCCTGTCTGGCCCTGTCTGTTGCTGTTTCAGGATGCAAAAGGTTCATTTTCCTGAGATTCAACCTGAGACACCTATATCTGCAGACAATATCTTCTCCCTGATCCATATCCTCCCCCCTGATCCATATCCTCCCCCCTGATCCATATCCTCCCCCCTGATCCATATCCTCCCCCCTGATCAATACCCTTCTCCCTGAACTATACCCTTCTCCCTGATCAATACCCTTCTCCCTGAACTATACCCTTCTCCCTGATCAATACCCTTCTCCCTGATCAATACCCTTCTCCCTGAACTATACCCTTCTCCCTGAACTATACCCTTCTCCCTGATCAATACCCTTCTCCCTGAACTATACCCTTCTCCCTGATCAATACCCTTCTCCCTGATCAATACCCTTCTCCCTGATCAATACCCTTCTCCCTGAACTATACCCTTCTCCCTGAACTATACCCTTCTCCCTGATCAATACCCTTCTCCCTGATCAATACCCTTCTCCCTGAACTATACCCTTCTCCCTGAACTATACCCTTCTCCCTGATCAATACCCTTCTCCCTGATCAATACCCTTCTCCCTGATCAATACCCTTCTCCCTGAACTATACCCTTCTCCCTGATCAATACCCTTCTCCCTGAACTATACCCTTCTCCCTGAACTATACCCTTCTACCTGATCAATACCCTTCTCCCTGATCAATACCCTTCTCCCTGAACTATACCCTTCTCCCTGATCAATACCCTTCTCCCTGAACTATACCCTTCTCCCTGATCAATACCCTTCTCCCTGAACTATACCCTTCTCCCTGATCAATACCCTTCTCCCTGAACTATACCCTTCTCCCTGAACTATACCCTTCTCCCTGAACTATACCCTTCTCCCTGAACTATACCCTTCTCCCTGATCAATACCCTTCTCCCTGAACTATACCCTTCTCCCTGAACTATACCCTTCTCCCTGAACTATACCCTTCTCCCTGAACTATACCCTTCTCCCTGAACTATACCCTTCTCCCTGATCAATACCCTTCTCCCTGATCAATACCCTTCTCCCTGAACTATACCCTTCTCCCTGATCAATACCCTTCTCCCTGAACTATACCCTTCTCCCTGATCAATACCCTTCTCCCTGAACTATACCCTTCTCCCTGAACTATACCCTTCTCCCTGAACTATACCCTTCTCCCTGATCAATACCCTTCTCCCTGAACTATACCCTTCTCCCTGATCAATACCCTTCTCCCTGAACTATACCCTTCTCCCTGAACTATACCCTTCTCCCTGAACTATACCCTTCTCCCTGATCAATACCCTTCTCCCTGAACTATACCCTTCTCCCTGATCAATACCCTTCTCCCTGAACTATACCCTTCTCCCTGATCAATACCCTTCTCCCTGAACTATACCCTTCTCCCTGAACTATACCCTTCTCCCTGAACTATACCCTTCTCCCTGAACTATACCCTTCTCCCTGAACTATACCCTTCTCCCTGATCAATACCCTTCTCCCTGAACTATACCCTTCTCCCTGATCAATACCCTTCTCCCTGAACTATACCCTTCTCCCTGAACTATACCCTTCTCCCTGATCAATACCCTTCTCCCTGAACTATACCCTTCTCCCTGATCAATACCCTTCTCCCTGAACTATACCCTTCTCCCTGATCAATACCCTTCTCCCTGAACTATACCCTTCTCCCTGAACTATACCCTTCTCCCTGAACTATACCCTTCTCCCTGAACTATACCCTTCTCCCTGAACTATACCCTTCTCCCTGAACTATACCCTTCTCCCCTGAGGTACACACGTTTCCCCTGAGCTGCAAGAGAGAGAGAGCAGCTCTGATAAGCTCTCTCCTTCCTGATAAACCCTCTCCTTCCTGATAAACCCTCTCCTTCCTGATAAACCCTCTCCTTCCTGATAAACCCTCTCCTTCCTGACAATTGGTCCGCTTCAAGCACTGCTACCAGGAAAGAGAACGAGGAGAGGAAGGGGAGGAAATGAGAGGAAGCAAGAGAAGAATAGGAGGGGGAGGGAGGGAGACAGAGGAAGTGAGGGATAAAGGGGGGAGACAGAGAGAAGATGCATAGGGAGGGAGAGGATGCAGCAAAACATCAGGTGATGGGAGGGAAATGCTCGGTTGCTAAGTCACGCGTTGCTGGGAAACAGGATGATTACCGTAACAACCCCTCCCTTCCCTTCTCTGCCACAAGGGCTTCTGAGAAGTCTTCTGAGCTCACTATACTGATTCAGAGGGGGAGCTCCCTCGTGACAGCCAGGTCGGGAGGATGGAGAGATGGAGGAGAGATGGAGGGATGGAGGAGAGATGGAGGGATGGAGGAGAGATGGAGGGATGGAGGAGAGATGGAGGGATGGAGAAGAGATGGAGGGATGACGGCAGAAAGATGGAGGGAGGATGGAGGAGAAGAGATGATGGATGAGATATTTGCCTGAGTGTTTTTACAGCTGCAGGCTGAATTTGCAGAGTCATGCCTTCTTGGGGGGGGGGGTTCATGTCATCAGCATGCGGGCTGGGGGGGGGTGGTTCATGTCATCAGCATGCGGGCTGGGGGGGGTGGTTCATGTCATCAGCATGCGGGCTGGGGGGGGGGTTCATGTCATCAGCATGCGGGCTGGGGGGGGGGGGGGCAGGGGTATCTGTTCTGCAGTCACCATCCTTCCTCCCCAGAAATCTTCCTCCCATCAACGCTTCACAGTTGGCAGAGGCTTCCAGCCGCAGCGCTGGGCAGAATCAGATCGACTCTGACAAGATTTAAAACCTGCTTCCCCCTAGGAGGAAGATTCCTGGGGAGGAAGGATGCAGACTGCTGAACAGATACCACGGCTCTGCACTCTCTGTTTCCTGAATAAGGCTGCGGTGCGTGTGTGTGTTCAAGCATGTTTGAAAAATATAGACCCTCCAACTACAGATAGTGTTACTGTTTACTTGAATTTGAAAGTGACCTTCCCCTCTGTGACCAGCAGATGGCAGTAGAAACCAGGAAATGCCTCATGCTCTTGCTCTCTGCGCGGGTGTTACAACAGCTCATGTGATTCCTTACTGGCAATGACTCACTCACTCCTGCTTACTCATAACCCAGAACCCAGTCCACATGCCACATCGTGTCTCCCTCCCTCCCTCTCTCTCTCTCTCTCTCTCTCTCTCTCTCTCTCTCTCTCTCTCTCTCTCTCTCTCTCTCTCTCTCTCTCTCTCTCTCTCTCTCTCGCTCTCTCTCAAAACACTAAGCTAGCCAGCTAGCACCTGCATTGAGAACTGATCCGTGACCCCTGACATCACTGTCTCCATCCTTCATCCATATTCTACATTTTATTCTACATTTTATTGGCCGACGCCTGCAGCAGCAGATGCAGAACGCAGACTGCAGCCTGCAGCAGCAGATGCAGAACGCAGCCTGCAGATGCAGAACGCAGACTGCAGCCTGCAGCAGGAGATTCAGAACGCAGCCTGCAGCAGGAGATGCAGGAACAGGCGTTATAACAGTGTCTGTGGTCCGAGTCCAGGAAAACTTTGTGTTTACTAGCCACATGGTGAAGCAGAGAAGATGCTGGTAAATACCTCCAGACCTGCAGGGTCCTTCAGGAACAGAGGCTGACCTCAGTCCAGACTACCCCTCCACACCTGCAGTAGACCCCAGACTCACTGCTGCTGCTCCCCGGCCAGGAAACAGGGTTCACGAGTCCTCACCATCACATGATGTCACCTGACGCCAAAGGACATAGTGCTACTCTGGGTGCTTTTTTAGATTGTGTGTTTGTAGGGAGAGAGAGGGAGAGAACAGACAGAGCACAAGTGACTGCCTGTGTGTGTGTGTTTGTCTGTGTGCCTGTGTCGATGTGTGTGTGTGTGTGTTTCTCTGCCTTGCGGGGATCACTCCGTGCTGGAATGCCAACGAGGAACACTGCCTTCCTAAACTCCCTTTCTCTGTGACAGCACACCCTTGTTGACAATCGCCTCCATATCCTAGCAACCATCGCCAGGCTGCATCCCAGCATACCGTCCTGGCGACAGGAGTCCGGTCCCTAATGACAGGAGAACTCGACTGGTTCGTTTCTATCAGGTTAAAACAGGACAGGTGGGCAGCGGAGCATGAACCAGGTGTGTCCTGCTGGTCTGAGCCAGGTGTGTCCTGCTGGTCTGAACCAGGTGTGTCCTGCTGGTCTGAGCCAGGTGTGTCCTGCTGGTCTGAACCAGGTGTGTCCTGCTGGTCTGAGCCAGGTGTGTCCTGCTGGTCTGAACCAGGTGTGTCCTGCTGGTCGGAGCCAGGTGTGTCCTGCTGGTCTGAACCAGGTGTGTCCTGCTGGTCTGAGCCAGGTGTGTCCTGCTGGTCTGAACCAGGTGTGTCCTGCTGGTCTGAGCCAGGTGTGTCCTGCTGGTCTGAACCAGGTGTGTCCTGCTGGTCTGAGCCAGGTGTGTCCTGCTGGTCTGAACCAGGTGTGTCCTGCTGGTCTGAGCCAGGTGTGTCCTGCTGGTCTGAACCAGGTGTGTCCTGCTGGTCTGAGCCAGGTGTGTCCTGCTGGTCTGAACCAGGTGTGTCCTGCTGGTCTGAGCCAGGTGTGTCCTGCTGGTCTGAACCAGGTGTGTCCTGCTGGTCTGAGCCAGGTGTGTCCTGCTGGTCTGAACCAGGTGTGTCCTGCTGGTCTGAGCCAGGTGTGTCCTGCTGGTCTGAACCAGGTGTGTCCTGCTGGTCTGAGCCAGGTGTGTCCTGCTGGTCTGAACCAGGTGTGTCCTGCTGGTCTGAACCGGGTGTGTCCTGCTGGTCTGAGCCAGGTGTGTCCTGCTGGTCTGAACCAGGTGTGTCCTGCTGGTCTGAGCCAGGTGTGTCCTGCTGGTCTGAACCAGGTGTGTCCTGCTGGTCTGAGCCAGGTGTGTCCTGCTGGTCTGAGCCAGGTGTGTCCTGCTGGTCTGAACCAGGTGTGTCCTGCTGGTCTGAGCCAGGTGTGTCCTGCTGGTCTGAGCCAGGTGTGTCCTGCTGGTCTGAGCCAGGTGTGTCCTCGCTGCCCTGCCTGCCTGCCTGGCTCCTGCTGCCCTGCCTGCCTGGCTGCAGCATGTGCTGCTTCGGATGAAAGCGTCAGCTAGATGAATGAAAGTCTCAAGGTGACCTAGTTATTCTGTTCTACTGTGTAACACACACACGCAGTCACACAGGTGCACACACACACACACACAGGAGGCCAGGAGGGTCTTATATAAGGTGTTTACAGTGCAGAGGACACTTTTGTGTGTGTGTGTGCTGTACAAGAGTCCTTTATTATTGGGTGTGAAAGGCCTTGGATTGTGTTGAACAGTATCTACACACACAAACATGCACAGTCACACATTATCCTGGGCTTGTACAGCCGCAGGAGAACATTGAAACACTGATTTACAATGTTGGGAAATAAAAACAACATGCATCCCAGAAAGGAGAGCGTTGCAAATTCGACACCAACCTCTCTCTTTCTCTCTCTCTCTCTCTCCCTCTTTCTCTCTCTCTCTCTCTCTCTCTCTCTCTCCCCCCCACCCTCTTTGTTCTCTGATTAGCAAAGAGAAAAACGTTGGGAACGTGAGAGATCCATACACACACACACTCACACACACACACACACTCACACACACAAATTGAGACCTGCTGCAGAACACAACTTAAATGTGGTTACAGCAACCAGTGTGTGTGTGTGTGTATACATGTGTGTGTGTATACATATGTCTGTGTGTGTGAGAGAGAGGGGGACATGGATAAGAGTTGTGGGTAAGAAAAGCACATGAAGATCGACACAGGCAGGACATTCTGACCCGAGGAGGGAACAGAGAAGACCAAACACAGTCGTCTCTTCAGAAGGACTTCACTCCCTAACAGAGGAACCAGAGCCAGAGGGGGGGGGGGGGGGGGGGGGAGGGGGGAGGGGGAGGGGGAGGGGGGAGGGGGGGGCTGGAGCTTCTGGGAGGACTGAAGTGTACAGATGAGGACAACTCACTCGCTCGCTCTTTCTTTCTCTCTCTCTTTCTCCCTCTTTCTCTCTCTCTCTCCCTCTCTCTCTTTCTCCCTCTTTGTATCTCTCTCCCCCTCTCTCTTTCTCCCTCTTTGTATCTCTTTCTCTCTCTCTCCCTCTCTCTGATTTAAGAAGTATTTCATGCACAGTGTCTTGTTGTCTTTTACCAGGCACTTTCTGAACACTAGAGCAGCAAAAACACCAGAATCAATAATTATTAAAGAACCCCAAAGATAGGATTTCTCTCTCTCTCTCTCAGTAACATGTTGTGTTCTCATAAGTCATTACTGTCTGTACCCAGAACAACACCAGCATAATCTCTCCCTCTCTCTCTCTCCCTCTCTCTCTTTCACTCTCTCTCTCCCTCTCTCTCTCATGAGCTATTACAGTAATGAGGGTTGCACACTGTACTGGAATAATTGTACTGTACAAGCAGCGAACCACCCTCCCTGTACTCTATCTCTCTCTCTTTCCTCTCTCTTTCCATCTTTCTTTCTCCCTCTTCTCTCTCTCTCTCTGTGGTTTGTAACTAGATGGGTGTGTGGTGTTCCTGAGGAAGAAATGAAAAAAGAATCTAATCTTCCTGGTAAATGATGTTCTGAGATTGACGAGAATAGTTACCTGGAACTGTGGAGGGGGGCTGGATCAAACTTGCTCTCACTTACACACTCACTTACACACACACACACGTGCACACACACACACACACACATGCACACCCACGCACTAAAGCACATACACAGTCATACGCACCCACACACTAAAGCACATACACAGTCATACGCACCCACACAAAAGCACATACGCACACACCCACACACACGCGCACCCACGCACATATGCACATGCACACACGCACACACACACACAAAAGAACATACGCACACATAGACACATACACACGCGCACCCACATACATACGCACACACCAGACCACATGACTCCCCCTGCTCTTCACCATCAGGGGTTAGACACCTTAACCCAGTACAGGATGCTGACGTCTGTGTGTGTGTGTGCGCGTGTGTGTGAGTGTGTGTGTGTGTGCGTGTGTGTGTAGGAGGTGGGCTAAGAGGGTTTCCCCATCAACTGCAGTAACAATAATTAGCCAGATCAGTACATTATTGTGAGAAGGAAATCTATCTCCTCATCCTGACCACAGATGACATCACAAAGGTCAGACGTCACCAAGGGTTACAGGCTTCTCAGTACGGAGAGCAGAAACCCGTGACGTCGTCACGCCGACGCTGCCTTGGTGACGCTGCCTTGGCGACGCTGCCTTGGCGACGCTGCCTTGGCGACGCTGCCTTGGCGACGGCGAATAAACCAGAGCAGCGTCAGAGAGGGGAATGTTGGGATGGAGCCAAAACAACACCATGTGATTACTGTGAGTAGAGCGTACTGGAGCGCCCTGTGGGCGGAACATGCTGTCTGGGATTCAGAGAAGTGTGTGTGTGTACTTGTGTGTGTGCCAGGTCTATGTACAGAACACAGCCTCTTGCTACAGTAGGGTGTGTGGCTGACGGTGGCTTTTCTCCAGGGCTGTTCTTTCCGCTCTCGACCCCAGATCACCCTGCACTCCCTCCCTTACGATCTCCTCGTTCATGCACGCGCCTGGGCTCATGCACGCGCCTGGGCTCATGCACCCGCCTGGGCTCATGCACGCGCCTGGGCTCATGCACGCGCCTGGGCTCATGCACGCACCGGGGGCTAATAAAAGGCCACTTGGGGCGAGCCTCCCTAACAAGGTTACAGCAAGCTGCTAAGCTAACCTGTTTGCATTGGCATTTAAACTGTTGTGGTTACACCTAAGCACTAAACTGTTCTGCTAGCGTAGCTAGTTAGCATCTGGTGTTTCTGTTATGGTGGCATTGCACTGTTTTGCTAGCATAGCTAGTTAGCATTCAAATTTTTTTATATTAGCCCTGCACTGTTCTGCTAGCGTAGCTCTTTAGCATCTGGAGTTGGCCTACGGCGGAAAGCACGCCCTTGCGTTTCTGCAATTAGCCGTAACGTGACAACAGTTAGGAGCGGGACAAGAACATAATCGAGGACACCACAAACCAGAAGCTAATCGTCAGCTTCTCTGAATTTCTTGTTCCACCTATATCTGGAACCCAAAACACGCCTATTTGATGCCCCAGGCCTGATGGGCACAGGTGAATCATACCAGGGAGTCTTTGATCTGAGTGTGGGCGCTGTCAGGATATTAAGAGACTGTTCTGTGCCCTGGCCTGGTGGAGAATTCTGGGAAAGTCAGGAATGTGGCAAAAGGGCTGCGGGAACTCAGGAATGTACTGTTGGTCGTGGGAATTTGGCAAATGACAGGAATGCAAGTGCGTGTGCATTCCGGTCGGGGCATGAGACTATTTTTGGAAAGGTGCTGCTCTGAGTGAAAACATTCCTTCCTAAAGCTGTTTGCTAGCGAGCTAGCTGGCAGCTGATTAGCTGGATCAGGCTAGGGGCATGCGAAAGAAACAGGAAAAGTGAACTTGATCAATATGACATATCAACTGAGCCACTGAAGAGGTTGGCCTGTTAATATATCTTTTTTTATGAAGACTATTCCAAAAGTGAACCTCCTTGCAGAGTTTTGACCTGAGTAACCTCCACTCCTCCTCTGGGGCTGGCTGCTCTACTACCCTGGGTTTCCTGTTATGATGTCATGGGTTTTCCTGCTACACATTGTGATACCTGACCCTCTTATGATGTCATGCCTCTATGAGGTCATGGGCTCTCCTGCTACACATCGCAATGTGTGAACCTCTTATGATGTCACGTCTCAATGATGTCATGTGTCTATGACGTCACTGTGGGTGACAGATCAGGGAGATGGAAAGGCTGCCTGGGATGTTGTTCTTAAGTTGTAGAATCACAGTGATATGTTTTCACACAACCATCAGAGCTTGCAAACAAAACCGGCTACATTATGCTTCATCATTATTTTTCATCAATTATTCATTGTTCACATCCCCGCAAACACTTTAGTCAATAAAACATGACTGTTTTTTAGCATTTGGAACTATGAGAGTTAATGGTTGGCCCACGGAACAGTCAAATACACATCACGAATAGCAGGAATACACACACACACACACACACAAAGGAACCAGCAACTCCGTGACCTTTCACCCCTACCAACACTCTGACCAAGCACGACTCCTAACCTTCTTAGCTACTAGGGATACAACATACTTCAACAAAATTAGTCAGAAAGACACTTTTAAGTTAGTTTCAACACACATCTGCCTTGTAGCCACAAGTCGATGTGATGTTCAGATATTTTCAGTCGTCTGTTGAAAGTTGTGTTTCGCTACCAACACTAGTCACAGAGACATCCTGAATGCTTGGAAAAATAGCATGTAGCTGTGTGTGTGTATAGTGTGTATGTGTGTGTACTGTGTGTGTACTGTGTGTGTGCGTGTCTAACACTGTGTGTGTTATAGGTACCTGATGGCTGTTCTGGTCATAAAGTCCTTGTTGAACTTGACCTGACCACACTGTAGAAGTGGGTACTCCCTCTGTGTGTGCGTGTGTGTGCGTGCGTGTGTATGTGTGTGTGTTAGGAGGCAGTTGTAGTGGTTGCAGCTGCTGTTCTGAAGGTAAAAGGCACACAAACGAGAAGACGAGTTATGTAACCCTTCACCTATAACCTCTCTCTCTCTCTCTCTGTGTCTCTCTCTCTCTCTCTCTCTCTCTCTCTCTCTCTCTCTCTCTCTCTCTCTCTCTCTCTCTCTCTCTCTCTCTGTGTCTCTCTGTGTCTCTGTCTCTCTCTCTGTCTGTGTCTCTCTCTCTCTGTGTCTCTCTCTCTCTCTGTGTGTGTCTCTCTCTGTGTCTGTGTCTCTCTGTGTCTCTCTCTCTGTCTCTCTCTCTGTGTGTGTGTCTCTCTCTCTCTCTCTGTGTCTCTCTCTGTCTCTCTCTCGGTCTCTCTCTCTCTCTCTCTCTCTCTCTCTCTCTCTCTCTCTCTCTCTCTCTCTCTCTCTCTCTCTCTCTCTCTGTGTCTCTCTGTGTCTCTCTCTCTCTCTCTCTCTCTCTCTCTCTCTCTGTGTGTGTGTGTTTATCTCTCTCTGTGTGTCTCTCTGTCTCTCTCTGTGTCTCTCTGTGTCTGTCTCTCTCTGTGTCTCTCTGTGTGTGTGTCTCTATCTCTCTGTGTCTCTCTCTCTCTGTCTCTCTCTCTCTGTGTCTCTCTCTGTCTCTCTCTCGGTCTCTCTCTCTCTCTCTCTCTCTCTCTCTCTCTCTCTCTCTCTCTCTCTCTCTCTCTCTCTCTCTCTCTCTCTCTCTCTGTGTCTCTCTGTGTCTCTCTCTCTCTCTCTCTCTCTCTCTCTGTGTGTGTGTGTTTATCTCTCTCTGTGTGTCTCTCTGTCTCTCTCTGTGTCTCTCTGTGTCTGTCTCTCTCTGTGTCTCTCTGTGTGTGTGTCTCTCTCTCTCTGTGTCTCTCTCTCTCTGTCTCTCTCTCTCTGTGTCTCTCTGTCTCTCTCTTGCTGCCTACTGCTCAGTTATCACAGCCCACATGACTGAGTCATCAGGTCCCACACATACACCCTGGTACCCCCAGAGTGAGGTGACTCAGAGAGAAAGAGGGTGGGGGGGGGGGGGGTAGAGAGGGTGATAGGGAGGGTGAAGGGGGAGGAGGACGGGGAGGGGGGGGGAGGGGGGGGAGAGACACCATCATGAGCAGCGTGTTCATCAGAACCTCCAACACAGTCGTCACATCGGCTTTAGTCACCACGGCAACCGAGCCATTGTCCCGTCCAGTGCCTCAGTCTCTTTGTCGACAGCTTTTTTCAACAGTTTCACTCGCTTTGTGTCTCTGTGTGTGTGTTTCTGTGTGTGTGTGTGTTGCTGGCGTGACACTAGAGAGAGAGCCGTGGCCGGGGGAGCAGGCTCTGATAGCACTGACTCATCATGATGATCACATGATCTGCCTGTCACTGCATGAATCAGCTGAAGCACAACGGCTTGTGTGTGTGTGTGTGTGTGTGTCATCGAGCTAACTTGTTGTGATTTACTATCCAAAGCAAGGGTGCCATTTAGAGTGTGTGTGTATGTGTGTAGAGAGAGAACAGCCTGTTTCTCCCTGTCTCCTTTTCTCTCTTTCTCTCAAGCAACAATCACACTTCCGTGTGTGTGGGTGTTTCAAAAGGTGCATGTGAGTGTGAGTATGTGTGTGAGTGTGAGTGTGTGTGTGGGTGTTTCATAAGGCGCATGTGTGTGTTTGTGTGCATCTATGTGTGAGTGTTTGTGAGTGTGTGAATGTGTGTGTGTGTAGTTTCCAAACGTGCAGCGTAGTGGAACAGACCACAGGGCCCTTTACCCACGATGCATTGCGAGTTTCCTGCTGCGAAGGAACCCCCCCCGACACTGTGACCTCGTTACCGCGGTTACAGCTGACTGACTTACCGACCAGCCAGCATCATAATAACTCAAATAACCATAACACAAATAATGTGTTCAGTTAGCAGCTTGTCTGCAGAGTGTTGCTCTTCAGTCAGACGGTGAATGTTGCCTCCTTTTCAAACACACGTGGATGTTGGGTTTTGTAGACGTCATGTTTAACGTGCAGAAGAGCCTAGCTCAGCAGTTTGACCCTTGACCTTCCAACCCCCTGACCCCCGGGCGTCAACAGACTCCGGTCTAGGATGTAGGATCCACGACCCCTGACCCCCCCCAGGACACATCAACTGCCTGTCCGGGAGTGATGCTTATCAGACAGGAAACTTGTTATAGAGAGAGTAGAGAGAGAGCGAGACTGTGTGTGTGTGTTTGTGTGTGTGTGTGTGTGTGTGAGTCAGAGGGGGGTTCTCCAGACCCGTTTGTTGCAGGAGCTGGGTGACTCACCCGCCCACAGACTCCGACAGTGTGGCCATGTGCTTCTGAAAAACAACCTTCACTCTCACACACACACTCTCACACACTCTCACACACTCTCACATAAACACACACTCTCACACACTCTCACACACACACTCTCACACACTCTCACACTCTCACACACTCTCACACACTCTCACACACACACTCTCACATAAACACACACTCTCACACACTCTCACATAAACACACACTCTCACACACTCTCACACACTCTCACACACTCTCACACACTCTCACATACACACTCTCACATACACACTCTCACACACTCTCACATACACACTCTCCCACACTCTCACACACTCTCACATACACACTCTCACACACACTCACATACACACTCTCCCACACTCTCCCACACTCTCACACACTCTCACATACACACTCTCACACACACTCACGTTGGGGGCAGTCCCAGCGTCACCACTAGCCCCCAGGTGTCACCTGTAGTCTTCCCCTCAGAGCTCTTGGATCAACAGATGGAGATGGGGGGCTGGTCTGTGTGTGTGTGTGTCTGTCCTGTGTGTGTGTGTCTGACCTGTGTGTGTGTGTGTTTGTGTCTGACCTGTGTGTGTGTGTGTGTGTGTTGCTGACCTGTGTGTGTGTGTGTGTGTGTGTGTCTGACCTGTGTGTGTGTGTCTGACCTGTGTGTGTGTGTGTGTGTGTGTGTTGCTGACCTGTGTGTGTGTGTCTGACCTGTGTGTGTGTGTGTCTGACCTGTGTGTGTGTGTGTGTGTGTCTGACCTGTGTGTGTGTGTGTGTGTCTGACCTGTGTGTGTGTGTGTGTGGTGTGTGTGTGTGTGTGTGTGTGTGTTGCTGACCTGTGTGTGTGTGTCTGACCTGTGTGTGTGTGTGTGTGTGTGTGTGTCTGACCTGTGTGTGTGTGTGTGTCTGACCTGTGTGTGTGTGTGTGTCTGACCTGTGTGTGTGTGTGTGTGTCTGACCTGTGTGTGTGTGTCAGGGGAGTGTGCAGCAGAGGAACACCAGTCTTCTCTCTTCTCCTCTCTTCTTCTCCTCTCTGCCTCTCTGTCTGTGTTTAGTCTGAGGCTGGGAGTGTTACTGTACAAAGTACAAACGTTCTTCTATCCACAGGAGAAACGCTGTGAAGGAGTTTATCTGAATATAACCAGGACGTCATGTGGGAAAAGAAATGAACTCAGCTGTCGTTTCTAGGAGAGTGTGTTCTCTGCTAGGGGCTGCACAGGACAGCCTGACCTCAGCACACACACACTCTGTTGATGTCTGGCTGTTTATTTGTTAGTGTTTCTGTGTGACAGAACGTTGCAGAGAGTATCAGGCCGTTCTCACACACATTTCTCTGTCTGACTCACACACACACACACACACAGACACAGGACCCCTACCAGACTAACACACCTACACAAACTGTCAGACAGACAGTCATAAAAGTATTGCTAACTGTCTTGAAAGAGTAACACACCCTCATATACACACACACCCTCACACACACCACACATCCCACAGCAGGAAAGCAGGCAGACTGGAGAGGTGGAGACCAGACAGGGAGACCATGTTCTCTCTGTCCGTGACTCATCAGATTCCTTTATTCTCCTGAAAGTGAATTCTCCTGGCTCTCCTCTGCTGATTAGCCTCTGTGGAAGTACAAGTATTTTTGTCCTGGTTTCCATGGCGTTTCCTGGTTTCCATGGTGTTTCCCGCCAAGACACAGGCCTCAGCTGCGCCTTCTCACCCCTGAGTGTGTGTGTTTATGTGTTAGGTGTGTGTGTGTGTATGTGTTGGGTGTGTGTGTGTATGTCTGCTTGGGTGTATGTACTTGGGCGTTTGGGTGTGTGTGTGTGTGTGTGTGTGTGTGTGTGTGTGCTATTTAAGATTCAGGGGATTGGAATGTTTCTTATTCTGGAAGGTCTGGTCTCCTAATAGAAATATGGGGATGGTTCTTACTAAGAATAGAGATAATCACCTCTACCTGAAGGAGCTCAAATACAGCCCTGACCTGAGGGCTGTGTGCCTGCGTGTGTGTGTCTGCGTGTGTGTGTGTCTGCGTGTGTGTGTGTGTGCGCTTGTGCTCAGGGAAACTCCCCATGTGAGGTCACCAGGAGATCCTCTCAGTGTCCTGGTCTAGCATGTTCCCATCCAGAGATGCCTCACCCTGTACCACACTGCTCTGCAGTGAGCGAACAGGCAGGGGCAGGAGGGGGAGAGGGGGGAAGCAGGGCAGGAGGGGCAGGAGGCAGGAGGGGAGAGGGGGGGGAGGGGGAGAATATTCCGGTCTGGATGTTTCCAACAAGTACTCTGTCATGTCTGGCTCGTACATAACAGATCACATTCTTCAGTGTGTGAAGACACAGGTTGACACTCACACACACACTCACTCTCCCCCCCACACACACACTCACACACAGAAGTGTTGGAAACAATGAGAGGAAGGAAAACAAAAGTCTTCAAAGGAATTCTGTGGACGGTTTGAATTAGTGGTGTGTGTGCAGGGGGATTAAGAATGTGTGTTATCTGAGGAATGCTTGTCTGGAATGTGTGTGTGTGTGTGTTATCCTGATGAACAGCTAGGGAATGAGATCATTGCTTTCATTGCTTTGTTAACATAAGCAACAGCTTGATGTGTTCAATGTGAAAAGTCTAGAATTCCTGCTTCCTGTCAAGGTTGTGTCTGTGTGTACATTGGTGCAATTGTAATAAGTGTGGGAGTGTGCGTGTGAATGCAGTGTGTGTGTATGCTTGTGTGAGTATGTGTGTGTGTGTGTGTGTGTGTGTGTGTACTGTGGTAATATGGAGTCTGGTAGTCTTCGTACTAAAGGGTTATGGTTAGGAACATCAAAGCAAGTGTCCTGGCAGCATAACAAACAGCAGGACCTGCTCCAGTGAGGACTGTACACACCTGCTACCCTCTGATCTCTCTCTCTCACACACACACACCCTGACTCACTACTGAGGAGAAGGACTGAGGTTCAATAACAACTGGGCTTCAGTGAAAAAGCATTTGTCAAGATGAGTTGTGGTGCGTGTGTGTGTGGGTGGGTGAATATGTGTGTGTGTGTGTGTGTGTGGGTGCACGTGTGTGTGTGTGTGACTCATGCTCCTGAAGGAACATATACACCTGTTGGCTCTCTGGCCTCTAAGCCATGTGTCATCAAATGTGGATGAGACAGAACATAGTCGATGACTCCCTATCTCTCTCTCTCTCTCCCTCTCTCTGTCTCTCTCTGTCTGTCTGTCTCTCTCTGTCTGTCTCTCTCTCCCTCTCTCTGTCTGTCTCTCTCTGTCTCTCCCTCTCTCTGTCTGTCTGTCTCTCTCTCTCTGTCTCTCTCTGTCTCTCTCTGTCTCTCTCTCTCTGTCTGTCTCTCCCTCTCTCTGTCTGTCTCTCCCTCTCTCTGTCTGTCTCTCGGTCGGTCGGTCAGTCTGGAGGGAGGGAGGGAGGGAGTATTGTTCCTGGGTGGTGATGTGTAGGAGAGGGCAGTCAGGATCTCCTCTGTGGCATCCTGTCATTAATCCTCCTCACTCCAGACCTCACTTCCTCTTCTCCTCTCTCTCTCTCACACACACACACACACACACACACAAGCTCTAACATCCATGATGCTGATCACAGGATGTTCTTTGAGTGTGTGTTGTCCTTAGCCAGCTTCCTGCTCTAGGGCAGGATGACAACAGAACATAGACTAGGGCACAATCTCTGTACTGAGGTGTTTGCAGTAGGTGTGTGTGCATGTGTGTGTGTGTGTGCGTGTGTGTGTGTGTGTGTGAACACATGTCCAGAAGGAGTGAGCTTGCTGTCTGAAAGTGTGTGTGCCTCTCCTCCTCCTCCTCCTCCTCCTCCTTCTTAGTCAGCCCTTCACTTGTTTCTAGATGACTCTCTTTTCTCCATCTCTCCTTTTCTTTCTCTCCCTCCTTCCTCTCTGCAGGCCTCACATTTTGTCGTTTTTGATTTGACCTCGATACCTGGCGTCTGTCTCTCTCTCCAGGGCGAGGGACAGCAGGCGTGCTCCCCTCTCTCTCTCTCTCTCTCTCTCTCTCTCTCTCTCTCTCTCTCTCTCTCTCTCTCTCTCTCTCTCTCTCTCTCTCTCTCTCTCTCCGTCTCTCCATCTCTCACCTCCGTTTGCGAGCGACGGATTTGAACAACAAACCGCATCTCCGTGTTGATTGGTTCTCATCCGTCAGTGTGTGTTCCTGCCCGTCTGGGCGATCTATGTCTGGCTTCCCCATGTCTCCGTGGCCAGATCCTCTCAGACACCTTTCCACGCCGCGGAGCGCCGCGGAGCGCCGCGGCCGACGACAAGAAAGAGGTCGAACACTTCCTCCTCCTGACCTCCCGACCTTGTGACCCACTTCACAGTGCTGCTGTCTGGTTTGTTTTCAAATGACAGCTTTATTAATAACTGAGGATGCAGTCGTTAAATATGCAATATTTGCAATATTTCTTGATGACAACAGTGGAGGTGACGGATGTATAGTTGTCAAGAAGTGTGACTGAAGCTCACAGCTCCCTGGGTGTGGAGGAGAGAGGAGGAGGAGAGAGGAGGAGGAGAGAGGAGCAGGAGGAGGTGGTTGAAGTCTGGGGGTCAGGGTCTGGTCTCTGCCTGTAGAGAGATGTCTAGGAGCAGCAGGTTTGGAAAAGAGGCTTCTGAAATATCTGAGGAAGCTTCCTAAACGGTCTTCTAAAAGATCTCTCTGCATGCAGACAGTTTTTGATGAGACATCTTGTCTTCAGAGTTCAACAGTTGCGGTACCTTTTAAATCTTCTCCTTCTTAAAGGGGGAGGTGAAATCCTGCAGTCCTGTAATGTACACCGGGGTAATTACAGAGCAGAGCAGGACTAAGTTGATGAACTGTCTTCTGAGGGAGTTAAAAGCACCGCAGCACCCTCCCCAAGGGCCTTCCTCATCCTCTCTCCACTCTCCTCCCCTCCTCCCTTCTTCTCTCAGTTTCAGGTCTCAGACTCGTGTCCGCTGTGATCCTGTCAGAAGGTGGGAGGGGTGAGAGGAGTGAGGGGGTTTTAGGATCCAAGCTGTTTGAACCCTAGCGGAGTTTCTGAAACTTCAGAGGATTTCAGATTGTCAGATATTGGTGGATTCCCTTCTGCAAAGGAGCTTGGCGGCTGAATTGAGGGCAGTGTGTCTTTCTGTGTGTGTGTGTGTGTCTTTCTGTGTGTGTGTGTGTGTGTCTTTCTGTGTGTATGTGTCTGTATATGTGTGTGTGTGTGTGTGTGTGTGTGTCTGTATGTGTATGTATGTTTCTATGTGTGTGTGTGTTTCTGTATGTGAATGTATGTTTCTATGTGTGTGTGTTTCTGTATGTGAAGGTATGTTTCTATGTGTGTGTGTGTTTCTGTATGTGTGTGTGTGTGTGTGTGTCTTTCTGTATGTATGTTTCTGGATATGTGTGAGTGTGTTTCTGTATGTGTATGTATGTTTCTATGTGTGTGTGTTTTTCTGTATGTTTCTATGTGTGTGTGTGTTTCTCTGTGTGTGTGTGTGTGTGTGTGTCAGGCCACCAGGCTGGTCTATAGTCCTATTTCCTGGCTCAGAGCAGCAGTGATGTCACCGTCCTGCTGCCTGCTGTACTGAGATCAGCCGAGCCCAGACATAACTAAACACACGGTACCTCTCTGCAGCCGGGAGGGAGGGGGGGGGGGGAGGGTGGGAGGGAGAACAAAACTGGGGGAGAGGCCAGGCAGGGTGAAAGAGAGAACTATAGAGAGGGAGAGAGAGTCAGAAAGAGAGAGAGACACAAACAGAGAGAGAGACAGAAAGAGAGAGAGAGACAGAAAGAGAGAGAGACAGAAAGAGAGAGAGAGAAAAGAGAGAAATTAGGATGTAGGTCAGGTGGAGAAAAATTAGAGGGGGGGGGGGAGGGGGGAGGGGGGGGAGTCCAGGTCATATTTAGACCGCAGAACAACTTGTGCTGCAAGTGTTCCAGCCAGCTTGACCCCTCTCTCTCTCTCTCTCTCTCTGTCTCTCTCTCATTCACTCTCTCTCTCTATGTCTCTCTCTCTCCGCTGCACACACAGCTGAAAAACAAACCTGCCGGGGCCACATTTAGCAGCTCTAACTCCAGAGCAACGTTCAGGGGGATTTGAACCTGCGACTTGTTGATCTGCAGTCAAATGCTCTAACCACCGAGCTTTCCCCATCCCCTAACCACTGTACAGACAGTAGATGTTTATGGATTACAGATTATGCACGTGAAAAGATGGTGTTGTTTATGTAGTGGATGGTAAAAAACAGAATCAAAACCAACTTATTTGTGCATTCCTTTCTGAGCCAGACAGCATCCCAGACCTACACATGACAAAGCACATGACATGATGCTGTTG
Organism: Osmerus eperlanus; assembly: GCF_963692335.1. Lineage (NCBI taxonomy): Eukaryota > Metazoa > Chordata > Actinopteri > Osmeriformes > Osmeridae > Osmerus > Osmerus eperlanus. Next base: position 682,408 of record NC_085045.1, on the reverse strand, counting down.
TTTGTTTCTAAATCTTGGTGGTTTTTTAACAATGCTGCTGCTGTGGGTGACTAAGAGAAGCAGGGAGACTGAGGGAAGGGTCAGAAGGGCTATTCTGGTCCAGGACAGCTTTATTTCTGTCTTCATTAGGTACTCATGTCCTCATGTCGGTCAGCAGTTTGAATCTCACATGACACGCATCAGAGCTCCACAACAATGTCATTCACCAGAACCCCCCTCTCCCCTTCTGTCACTCCCCCTCTCTCTCTCCCCTTCTCTCACTCCCCCTCTCTCACTCTCTCTCTCCCCCCTCTCTCTCCCCCTCTCTCACTCCCTCTCTCTCCCCCTCTCTCACTCCCTCTCTCACTCCCTCTCCCTTTCTCTCTGTCATAAACGGGGAGCTTCCTGCCAGCCAGGTCATGTGATGGCTGAAAAACAGAATCCTTACCAACAAAGGCTTTTTTCATTCTGGATTCTGTGTCATCATGACCGCGGCTAACTAGGCTGATCCAAAATTAGACCCCCCCCCCCCTTCTCACCCCCCTCCCTTTCTCACCCCTCCCGACAGTCAACAATAGGACCAGGTTGGTTAAGTGTGTGTGTGGGGGGGGGGGGGGTAGGGGGCACTAGGGGGGAGGAGACTGAGCACAGCGTCACAGTGACGAAGCGAAAAGTCCCAATATCCATCCCTCCTCTTTTTTTTTTCCTTTTTCTGCCCGACTCCAGGAAATGTCATGAGGCGGGAAAAATCCCTTTTCCGACATGAGGTAATCCCCGGCAACGAGGGAATCCAGGAAACTCAGGAGGTCTAGACTTCCTGTCGAGACGTCTAGGACAGGACATCACATTACGCTCTGATCCAGAACACTAACAAACCATGCACGCACAGAGACACTAAGTCAACTACAAAATTACTGTAAAATGCATCAATAGGTAGGGTCCTAAGACACAGAAAGAGAGTGTGTGTGTGTGTGTCCGCCTGGTCTCAAATGACCAGTCACAAGAGAGGATTGAATTAAAGTAGTAGACTAATCTATTCTGAGTTGCACATAGTTATGATAAGAGAGCATGCCTTGCATGTTTCTTAAGGACAAGGTGTGTGTATTAGTGTGTGTGTATTAGTGTGTGTGTGTGTTTGTATTAGTGTGTGTGTGTGAGCTTCATAAGAGGGCTTCTGTTGCATGTCTCTCGTGGGATCTCTCGTCTCATTAACTCACACGCGACAGGTGAGAGTGCAACTGTTCTCTCTACCCTCTAGAGCAGGGCGGGGGGGCGGGGGGGCGGGGGGGCGGGGTTGTGAGCTAAAGGATGTAGAGAAGCACAGCTGTCTCCTCCAACATGCACAGACGCATATATGCATTACAACTTCCCACATACATGCACACATAATGCACACACACACACATTGTTGGGTGGGTCACACCTCCTGTCTACTTGTAGTCTTCCTGCTCAGGTGTGTGTGAGTGAGTGTTTACAATGTGATTAGCACTCAGTTGCTCCAGAGAGAGGGCTTATCCAGGGTGTGTGCGTGTGTGTGTGTGTGTGTGTGTGTGCGCGTGTGCGTGTGTGCGTGAGTGTGTGTGTGTGTGTGTGCTGGGGGCTTCAGACAGGGTGGGTCCTCAGAGATCAGAGTTTAGACGTTTGTCTGCCTCGCCCGGCGACACACACTTTGGCACACAGGAAGTGTGCCAGGAAGTGACACCAGAACAAGTCAATAGTTCCTTTGGTTTCCCTGTGTGTTCACCAAAGAGAGAGAGAGAGATATAGAGGGGGTGGGGGAGAGAGAAATAGAATGGGAGAGATAGTTGATAGATTAGTATAATGCACGCACACACTCATACACACGCACACACACACATGTTCACACACAAATGAAAATGCATGCACACTCTCTCACAAGAGATGTGTGTGTGCTGCTCCCTCTGCTATAGAGTCACTACTGCTGTCTGCATGCTGGGCTACAGCTGTCACTGTGTGTGTGTGTGTGTGTGTGTGTGTGTGTGTGTGTTTGTGCACAAACCAACCTCCTCTAAATTTTAATCCGAATCTCTCTCTCTCTGTCTCTCTCTCTCTCTTTCTCTGTCTCTCTCTCCCTCTCTCTCTCTGTCTCTCTCTCTCTGTCTCTCTCTCTCTCTCTCTCTCTCTCTCTCTCTCTCTGTGTCTCTCTATGTCTCTCCCTCTCTGTCTCTCTCTCTCTCTCAGGAATGTGAATCTCATCTAGATATCAAGGCATTCCTGAAATTCTCACACACCACACACACACCAAACGTACACACACACACACACACACACACACACAGCAGGTCTAGTTCCCCGTGACGACTTCATCTCAGGAGCAACTGCAGACACACACACACACACACACAGATAATACACACAGAATACACACACAGAATACACAGAATACACACACACACACTTCAGCTACGACACACACACTCACTGCATCAACAGTGTATCCTCATCACCACCCCCTGGAGACAATAGAGAAGCTAAGAGGATAACGATGTTGGAGACAATAGTGTTTTAATATTCCTGCTCGCCCTGGCTGAGCTGCTGTCGTGTTGTTGGCGTGGGGACAGATGTTGCCACGCCAACATCACTTAGCTGCTCAGAGGAAACAAAGGACAATCCTGTTGTTCACTCAACATGTTTGCAAGAGAATCATCTGCTCTTCCTGGAAGGATAATTGACACCCCTGTTCCTACCAGTAACTAAGAGAGCTTTTATATGTGTGTGTGTGTGTGCGTGTGAGTGTGAAGGCACCATCCCAACATGTAATCTCTCTGGCAGATTACTGAATGTGTTTATCCCCTCTGCTACATATTACAGTAGCCTAAATACCAGGATGCAGAGATAGGAAGGGGTGGGGGAGGGGCATGAAGTGGTAGATACCATCAACGGCAGAGAGAGGAAAGACAAATCGTTACTAAAGGAATGTTCACTCACACAGAATATACACTCTCTCTCACACACACACACACACACAAACACACACACACACACACACACACACACTGGGATCAGTGGGAGCTGAAATTCCCCTGGGATGTTTTTCCCCAACAGCTGAGATGTCCCCTAGGGATTTACCTCTGTGTGTGTGTGTGTGTGAGAGAGAGAGAGAGAGAGAGAGAGAGAGAGAGAGAGAGAGAGAGAGAGAGAGGGTGGGAGGGAGAGAGAGAGAGAGGGTGGGAGGGAGAGAGAGAGAGAGAGAGGGTGGGAGGGAGGAGAGAGAGAGGAGAGAGAGAGAGGGTGGGAGGGAGAGAGAGAGAGAGAGAGAGAGAGAGAGAGAGAGAGAGAGAGAGAGAGAGAGAGAGAGAGAGAGAGAGAGAGAAAAGGGGGGGGGCCTATAGAAGGACCCTGTGTTGTGGTCGTGTCACAGTGTGTGACCCCAACTCATATGTGTTTGTGTGAGTTTATCGCACTCAGCACTTACACACTACCCACTACACACTAATCTAAGTGGACATTCCTGAGCTATTTGCATATATTTTGCATACATGCTCTTTGTACACACAGAAACACGCACACATGCAGCCCTATTAAATCCAGTCTGACGGTCTACCACTATAAACCTACGCTTACACAAAGAGCCTTGTGCGGATTTAACAAAAGGCAACAGTTAGCGTTAAACACACACACACGCGCAGAGTATAATCACACATCTGTGGAACACCCCAGAGGAGAGTAACTGTGTGTGTGTGTGTGTGTGTGCGTGTGTGTGTGTGTGTGTACGTGTGTTTGTGCTCTGTATTACAGTAAGTAAATCTCACGTTGCCTTGGAACTGTGGATGATGAGATCTCACACACACTCTCACACACACACACTCAGCCCTCTGTACGTCATGAAAACATCTGAACCCTTCAGGCAGATAGACCTGCTGTGACCATGAGGGGGGTAGAGAGAGGAGAGGAGGGTAGAGAGAGGAGAGGAGGGTAGAGAGAGGAGAGGAGGGTAGAGAGAACCCACACACGGCGTGTGTGTGCCAGTGTGTGTGTTCCAGTGTGTGTGTTCCAGTGTGTGTGTGTGTTCCTGCGTGTGAGCCCCACACCCTCAGTGTCAGAGAGCCTGTGTGTGTGTGTGTGTGTCCTCAGTGTCAGAGAGCCTGTGTGTGTGTGTGTCCTCAGTGTCAGAGAGCCTGTGTGTGTGTGTGTGTGTGTGTGTCCTCAGTGTCAGAGAGCCTGTGTGTGTGTGTGTCCTCAGTGTCAGAGAGCCTGTGTGTGTGTGTGTGTCCTCAGTGTCAGAGAGCCTGTGTGTGTCCTCAGTGTCAGAGAGCCTGTGTGTGTGTGTGTGTGTGTGTCCTCAGTGTCAGAGAGCCAGACCCCTGCCAAACTTCCTCTCCCCTCCTCTCCTCTCCTCCTCTCCTCTTCTCCTCTCCTAACTTCCTCTCCTCCTCTCCTCTCCTAACTTCCTCTCCCCTCCTCCTCTCGTCTCCTCCTCTCCTAACTTCTTCTCCTCCTCTCCTATCCCCTCGGAACAGCAAGTGACTGAACGCAGTCCCTTATCAACAGCATGAACAACATCCGCCCCCGCACACCAGGAAAACGAGAAGCGACACAAACTGCTTCTATTCCTGGTCCTCCTCGCCGCCCAGAATAGCTCCGCCCTCATCTCTGGACATGGAGCCGTTTTGGGAACCAATGAGTCATTGAAATATGACAGTTACCTGTGAGATTCCTCAGCTCAGCTTAGCTGTGTGGTGGGGGTGTGTTTGTGTGAGGCGTGTGTATGTGTGAGGTGTGTGTGTGTGTTTGTGGTGTGTCTGTGTGTGTGTTTTGTGGGGGCATGTTTGGCTGTGTGTGTGTGTCTCCTCTATTAATAAGCCTCGACCACACCTCGTTCCCTCTGAATAGCCATATCTCAGGAGGATGTGAGCGAGGCTCCTCCTGAGATATGGCTATTCAGAGGGAACGAGGTGTGGTCGAGCGAGGTGTGGAACACCCTCTTCCTCCCTCTCTCTCTATGAATCACAGAGCTGGAACAGGTGAGGGGAAGGGGGGGTAACCAGGGGGGGTTACCAGGGGGGGGTTACCAGGGGGGGTTACCAGGGGGGGTTACCAGGGGGGGTTACCAGGGCTGAGATAGACCGGACTTCCACTTCATGGATCTAGGATGTTTACTGTTGATGTGTGTGAACATAAACTACTCATCACATTTTATATTAAAATCATTTTGCCAAACATGTGAGACCAAAATGACCACAGTGACCAGTATAGTGTGAACCTACAGCAACATGCTAGCTAATACCCTACAGCAACATGCTAGCTAATAACATGCTAGCTAATACCCTACAGCAACATGCTAGCTAATAACATGCTAGCTAATAGCCTGGAGGCTAACATAGCTGGTGAATGGGCGTTGGGTCACCAGGACCTTTATGCAAATGCTAAAGATTAGCTCTGGTTTTGGAGAGAAGCCCCAGGCGGGGCTACGCAGCCGTGTGCTCCATCGCACGCCTGTGAAACAGGACAGATTAGTGATGTCTTTTAAGTATGCAGAGCCTCCCTCCCCAGAGCCCCCCCTCCCCAGAGCCCCCCTCCCCAGAGCCCCCCTCCCCAGAGCCCCCCTCCCCAGAACCCCCCTCCCCAGAGCCCCCCTCCCCAGAACCCCCCTCCCCAGAGCCCCCCTCCCCAGAGCCTCCCTCCCCAGAGCCCCCCTCCCCAGAGCCCCCCTCCCCAGAGCCTCCCTCCCCAGAGCCCCCCTCCCCAGAGCGCAGTGGGGAAGCTTCCATGGGGGGGGGGGGCTGTGGGGAGAGGGAGAGCTGGTCCGTTAGATCTGAGTGGATTGTGTGTCGTTTCTCCTGATCGGGGCTGTGGTTTTAGACTTGGTGTCGATTGAAAGAGCTCAGGTGATGTGGAGGAAGAGGTCTGTGTTGTCAGAGTTCTTTGATACTGAGCTCACAAAGCACATTGGAGGTTAACACGGTATAGGGTCACTTTCTCAAATACACACACTCACACACTCCCACACACAGACATACAGCACACACAGGGAGAGAGGGGGGAGAGAGGGGGGAGAGAGGGGGGAGAGAGGGGGGAGAGAGGGGACCCTGACAGTAGCAGGGCCTGGGAGAACAGGAGCCTGGCAGTGGGGACAGCTGTCGCCTGCAGCCGGCAAGCAGCCGGTAACCAGAGAACTGGA